>NW_024037552.1:0-17999 GCF_015832195.1 Motacilla alba alba
CATGGGCACACTCAAAACAACCTGAGTTGGCACAGGTGGCAGGTTGTTTCATAGTGGCATCTTGATAATCGTGGAATTCCAGCAGGCAGCCGTCACCTAAGGACCAAGGGCCTACCTGGTACAGACAAAGGCTTCTGCCCGGGGAAACAAAACCCACCAGCTCACGTTCCTGGTCTCAGTTTGCAGAGCTCCATGGGCACTCTCAAACGAGCCCAATTTGGCACAGGTGGCAGCTTGTCCCTGGGCGGCACCTTGATATTTTTTGAAATCCAGCAGGCAGACGGCCGCGATGGGCCGAGGGCCTACCTGGTACTGACAAAGGCTTCTGCCCGGGGAAACAAACCCACCAGCCCACGTTCCTGGTCTCAGTTTGCAGAGCTCCATGGGCACTCTCAAAGCAGCCCGAGTTGGCACAGGTGGCGGCTTGTCCCTGGGCGGCATGTTCATATTCGTGGAAATCCAGCAGGCAGCCGGCCCCTGAGGAACGTGGCCCTACCTGGTACTGACAAAGGCTTCTGCCCGGGAAAACAAAACTCACCACTCCACGTTCCTGGTATCAGTTTGCAGAGCTCCATGGGCACTCCCAAAGCAGCCCGAGTTGGCACAGGTGGCAGCTTGTCCCTGGGAGGCACCTTGATATATGTTGAAATCCAGCAGGCAGACGGCCGCGATGGGCCGAGGGCCTACCTGGTACTGCAAATGCTTCTGCCCAAGGAGACAAAAGCCACCAGCCCACGTTCCTGGTCTCAGTTTGCAGAGCTCCATGGGCACTCTCAAAGCAGCCCGAGTTGGCGCAGGTGGCAGCTTGTCCCTGGGCCGAATCTTCAGATTCGTGGAAATCCAGCTGGCAGACGGACCCGAAAGACCGAGGGCCTACCTAGTACTGACAAAGGCTTCTGCCCAAGGAGACAAAACCCACCAGCCCACGTTCCTGGTCTCAGTTTACAGAGCTCCATGGGCACTCTCAAAGCAGCCCGAGTTGGCACAGGTGGCAGCTTGTCCCTGGGCGGCATTTTCAGATTCGTGGAAATCCAGCAGGCAGCCGGCCTGTGAGGAACAAGGCCCTTCCTGGTATAGAGAAAGTCTTCTGCCTCGGAAAACAAAACCCACCAGCCCACGTTCCTGGTCTCAGTTTGCAGAGCTCCATGGGCACTCTCAAAGCAGCCCGAGTTGGCACAGGTGGCAGCTTGTCCCTGGGCGGCATCTTCAGATTCGTGGAAATCCAGCAGTCAGCCTGCCCCTGAGGAACAAGGCCCCACCGGGTACTGACAAAGGCTTCTGCCCAGGGAAACAAAACACACAACCCCACCTTCCTGCTCTCAGTCTGCAGAGCTCCATGGGCACTCTCAAAGCAGCCCGAGTTGGCACAGGTGGCAGCTTGTCCCTGGGCGGCATCTTGGTATTCGTGGAAATCCAGCTGGCAGACTGACCCGAAAGACCGAGGGCCTACCTGGTACTGACAAAGGCTTCTGCCCAAGGAGACAAAACCCACCACCCCACGTTCCTGGTCTCAGTTTGCAGAGCTCCATGGGCACTCTCAAAGCAGCCCGAGTTGGCACAGGTGGCAGCTTGTCCCTGGGCGGCACCTTGATATTTTTTGAAATCCAGCAGGCAGACGGCCGCGATGGGCCAAGGGCCTACCTGGTACTGCAAATGCTTCTGCCCGGGGAAACAAACCCACCAGCCCACGTTCCTGGTCTCAGTTTGCAGAGCTCCATGGGCACTCTCAAAGCAGGCCGAGTTGGCACAGTTGGCGGCTTGTCCCTGGGCGGCATGTTCATATTCGTGGAAATCCAGCAGGCAGCCGGCCCCTGCGGAACGTGGCCCTACCTGGTACTGACAAAGGCTTCTGCCCGGGAAAACAAAACTCACCACTCCACGTTCCTGGTCTCAGTTTGCAGAGCTCCATGGGCACTCTCAAAGCAGCCCGAGTTGGCACAGGTGGCAGCTTGTCCCTGGGCGGCATCTTGATATTCGTCGAAATCCAGCAGGCTGCCTGCCCTTAAGGGCCGAGGGCCTACCTGATACTGTAAATGCTTCTGCTCGCGGAAACAAAACTCAGCACCCCACGTTCCTGGTCTCAGTTTGCAGAGCTCCATGGGCACTCTCAAGTCACCCCTAGTTGGCACAGGTGGGAGCTTGTCCATGGGCCGCATCCTCAGATTCGTCGAAATTAAGCGTGCAGCCGGCCCCGAAGTGCCGAGGGCCTACATGGTACTGACAAATGTTTCTTCCTGGGGAAACAAAACCCACCACCAAAGGTTCCTGGTCTCAGTTTGCAGAGCTCCATGGGCACACTCAAAACAACCTGAGTTGGCACAGGTGGCAGGTTGTTTCATAGTGGCATCTTGATAATCGTGGAATTCCAGCAGGCAGCCGTCACCTAAGGACCAAGGGCCTACCTGGTACAGACAAAGGCTTCTGCCCGGGGAAACAAAACCCACCAGCTCACGTTCCTGGTCTCAGTTTGCAGAGCTCCATGGGCACTCTCAAACGAGCCCGATTTGGCACAGGTGGCAGCTTGTCCCTGGGCGGCATCTTGATATTCGTCGAAATCCAGCGGGCAGCTGGGCTCGAAGTGCCGAGGGCCTACCTGGTACTGACAAATGCTTCTGCCTGGGGAAACAAAACCCACCACCCATGGTTCCTGGTCTCAGTTTGCAGAGCTCCATGGGCACTCTCAAAGCAGAACAAGTTTGAACAGGTGGCAGCTTGTCCCTGGGCGGCATCTTGATATTCATTGAAATCCAGCGAGTAGCCAGCCCCTAAGGGCCGAGGGCCTACCTGGGACAGACAAATGCTTCTGCCTGGGGAAACAAAACCCACCAGCCCACGTTCCTGGTCTCAGTTTGCAGAGCTCCATGGGCACTCTCCAAGCAGCCCGAGTTGGCACAGGTGGCAGCTTGTCCCTGGGCTGCATCTTGATATTCGTGGAAATCCAGTGGCCAGCCGGCCCCTAAGGGCCAAGTTCCTACCTGGTACTGACAAATGCTTCTGCCCGGGAAAACATAACCCAGCACACAACGTTCCTGGTCTCAGTTTGCAGAGCTCCATGGGCACTCTCAAATCAGCCCGAGTTGGCACAGTTGGGAGCTTGTCCATGGGCCGCATCCTCAGATTCGTCGAAATCCAGCAGGCATACCGCGCCGAAGTGCCGAGGGCCTACATGGTACTGACAAATGCTTCTTCCTGGGGAAACAAAAGCCACCACCCAACGTTCCTGCTCTCAGTTTGCAGAGCTCCATGGGCACACTCAAACCAACCTGAATTGGCACGGGTGGCACGTTGTTTCATAGCGGCATCTTGATAATCGTGGAAATCCAGCAGGCAGCCGTAACCAAAGTACCATGCGCCTACCTGGTACTGTCAAATGCTTCTGCCCGGGGAAACAAATCTCACAAACCCACGTTCCTGGTCTCAGTTTGCAGAGATCCATGGGCACTCTCAAACTAGCCCGATTTGGCACAGGTGGCAGCTTGTCCCTGGGTGGCATCTTGACATTCGTTGAAATACAGCGAGTAGCCGGCCCCGAAGGGCCGAGCGCCTACCTGGTACTGACAAAGGCTTCTGTCCGGGGAAACAAAACCCACCAGCCCACGTTCCTGGTCTCAGTTTGCAGAGCTCCATGGGCACGCTCAAACGAGCCCAATTTGGCACAGGTGGCAGCTTGTCCCTGGGCGGCATCTTGATATTCGTGGAAATCCAGCGGGCAGCTGTGCTCGAAGTGCCAAGGCCCTACCTGGTACTGACAAATGCTTCTGCCTGGGGAAACAAAACCCACCAGCCCACATTCCTGGTCTCAGTTTGCAGAGCTCCATGGACACTCTCAAACTAGCCCGATTTGGCACAGGTGGCAGCTTGTCCCTGGGCGGCATCTTGATATTCATTGAAATCCAGCGGGCAGCTGGGCTCGAAGTGCCAAGGGCCTACCTGGTACTGACAAATGCTTATGCCTGGGGAAACAAAACCCACCAGCCCACGTTCCTGGTCTCAGTTTGCAGAGCTCCATGGGCACTCTCCAAGCAGCCCGAGTTGGCACAGGTGGCAGGTTGTCCCTGGGAGGCATCTTGATATTCGTGGAAATCCAGTGGGCAGCCGGCCCCGAAGGGCCAATCGCCTACCTGGTACTGACAAAGCCTTCTGCCCGGGAAAACAAAACCCAGCACCCAACGTTCCTGCTCTCAGTTAGAAGAGCTCCGTGGGCACTCTTAAAGAAGCCCAAGTTTGCACAGGTGGCACCTTGTCCCTGGGCGGCATCTTGATATTCGTTGAAATCCAGCAGTCAGCCGGCCCCGAAGTGCCGAGGGCCTACCTGGTACTGACAAAAGTTTCTGCCTGAGGAAACAAAAACCACCAGCCCACGTTCCTGGTCTCAGTTTGCAGAGCTCCATGGGCACACTCAAAACAACCTGAGTTGGCACAGGTGGCAGGTTGTTTCATAGTGGCATATTGATAATCGTGGAAATCCAGCAGGGAGCCGTCACCTAAGGTCCAAGGGCCTACCTGGTACTGACAAATGCTTCTGCCCGGGAAAACATAACCCAGCACCCAAAGTTCCTGGTCTCAGTTTGCAGAGCTCCATGGGCACTCTCAAAGAAGCACAAGTTTGAACAGGTGGCAGCTTGTCCCTGGGTGGCATCTTGACATTCGTTGAAATACTGCGAGTAGCCGGCCCCGAAGGGCCGAGGGCCTACCTGGTACTGACAAAGGCTTCTGTCCGGGGAAACAAAACCCACCAGCCCACGTTCCTGGTCTCAGTTTCCAGAGCTCCATGGGCACTCTCAAACGAGCCCGATTTGGCACAGGTGGCAGCTTGTCCCTGGGCGGCAATCTCAGATTCGTGGAAATCCAGCGGGCAGCTGTGCTCGAAGTGCCGAGGGCCTACCTGGTACTGACAAATGCTTCTGCCTGGGGAAACAAAACCCACCACCCATGGTTCCTGGTCTCAGTTTGCAGAGCTCCCTGGGCACTCTCAAAGCAGAACAAGTTTGAACAGGTGGCAGCTTGTCCCTGGGCGGCATCTTGATATTCATTGAAATCCAGCGAGTAGCCAGCCCCTAAGGGCCGAGGGCCTACCTGGGACGGACAAATGCTTCTGCCTGGGGAAACAAAACCCACCAGCCCACGTTCCTCGTCTCAGTTTGCAGAGCTCCATGGGCACTCTCCAAGCAGCCCGAGTTGGCACAGGTGGCAGCTTGTCCCTGGGCTGCATCTTGATATTCGTGGAAATCCAGTGGCCAGCCGGCCCCTAAGGGCCAAGTTCCTACCTGGTACTGACAAATGCTTCTGCCCGGGAAAACATAACCCAGCACACAACGTTCCTGGTCTCAGTTTGCAGAGCTCCATGGGCACTCTCAAATCAGCCCGAGGTGGCACAGATGGGAGCTTGTCCATGGGCCGCATCCTCAGATTCGTTGAAATCCAGCAGGCATCCCGCCCCGAAGTGCCGAGGGCCTACATGGTACTGACAAATGCTTCTTCCTGGGGAAACAAAAGCCACCACCCAAGGTTCCTGCTCTCTGTTTGCAGAGCTCCATGGGAATACTCAAACCAACCTGAATTGGCACGGGTGGCACGTTGTTTCATAGCGGCATCTTGATAATCGTGGAAATCCAGCAGGCAGCCGTAACCAAAGTACCATGCGCCTACCTGGTACTGACAAAGGCGTCTGCCCGGGGAAACAAATCTCACAACCCCACGTTCCTGGTCTCAGTTTGCAGAGCTCCTTGGGCACTCTCAAACTAGCCCGATTTGTCACAGGTGGCAGCTTGTCCCTGGGCGGCATCTTGATATTCATTGAAATCCAGCGGGCAGCTGGGCTCGAAGTGCCAAGGGCCTACCTGGTAATGACAAATGCTTCTGCCTGGGGAAACAAAACCCACCACCCCACGTTCCTGGTCTCAGTCTGCAGAGCTCCATGGGCACTCTCAAAGCAGCCCGAGTTGGCACGGGTGGCAGCTTGTCCCTGGGCGGCACCTTGATATTCATGGAAATCCAGTGGGCAGCCGGCCCCGAAGGGCCGAGGGCCTACCTGGTACTGACAAAGGCTTCTGTCCGGGGAAACAAAACCCACCACCCCACGTTCCTGGTCTCAGTTTGCAGAGCTCCATGGGCTCTCGCAAAGCAGCCCGAGTTGGCACAGGCAGCAGCTTGTCCCTGAGCCGCATCTCGATATTCGTGGAAATCCAGCAGGCAGACGGACCCGAAGGGCCGAGGGCCTACCTAATACTGCAAATGCTTCTGCCCAAGGAGACAAAACCCACCAGCCCACGTTTCTGGTCTCAGTTAGCAGAGCTCCATGGGCACTCTCAAAGTAGCCCGAGTTGGCACAGGTGGCAGTTTGTCCCTGGGCGGCATTTTGATATTCGTGGAAATCCAGCAAGCAGCCTGCCAATGAGGAACAAGGCCCTACCTGGTAATGACAAAGGCTTCTGCCTGGGAAAACAAAACCCACCAGACCACGTTCCAGTTCACAGTTTGCAGAGCTCCATGGGCACTCGCAAAGCAGCCCGAGTTGGCACAGGCAGCAGCTTGTCCCTGAGCCGCATCTCGATATTCGTGGAAATCCAGCCGGCAGACGGACCCGAACGGCCGAGGGCCTACCTAATACTGCAAATGCTTCTGCCCAAGGAGACAAAACCCACCAGCCCACGTTTCTGGTCTCAGTTAGCAGAGCTCCATGGGCACTCTCAAAGTAGCCCGAGTTGGCACAGGTGGCAGTTTGTCCCTGGGCGGCATTTTGATATTCGTGGAAATCCAGCAAGCAGCCTGCCAATGAGGAACAGGGCCCTACCTGGTAATGACAAAGGCTTATGCCTGGGAAAACAAAACCCACCAGCCCACGTTCCAGTTCACAGTTTGCAGAGATCCATGGGCACTCTCAAAGCAGCCCGAGCTGGCACGGGGGGCAGCTTGCCCCTGGGCAGCAACCTGATATTCGTGGAAATCCAGCAGGCAGCCTGCCGCTGAGGAACAAGGCCCTACCTAGTACTGACAAAGGCTTCTGCCCAGGGAAACAAAATCCACCAGCCCACGTTCCTGGTTTCAGTCTGCAGAGATCCATGGGCACTCTCAAAGCAGCCCAAGTTGGCACTGGTGGCAGCTTGTCCCTGGGTGGCATATTGATATTCGTAGAAATACAGCAGGCAGCCTGCCCATGAGGAACAAGGCCCTTCTTGGTACTGACAAAGGCTTCTGCCTAAGAAAACAAAACCCACAATCCCACATTCCTGGTCTCAGTTTGCAGTGCTCCATGGGCACTCTCAAAGCAGCCCGAGTTGGCACAGGTGGCAGCTTATCCCTGGGCGGCACCTTGATATTCGTGGAAATTCAGCGGACAACCAGCCGCATTGGGCAGAGGGCCTAACAGGTACAGCAAATACTTCTGCCGGGGGAAACAAAACCCACCAGCCCACATTTCTGGTCTCAATCTGCAGAGATCCATGGGCACTCTCAAAGCAGCCCGAGTTGGCACAGGCAGCAGCTTGTCCCTGAGCCGCATCTCGATATTCGTGGAAATCCAGCAGGCAGACGGACCCGAAGGGCCGAGGGCCTACCTAATACTGCAAATGCTTCTGCCCAAGGAGACAAAACCCACCAGCCCACGTTTCTGGTCTCAGTCTGCAGAGCTCCATGGGCACTCTCAAAGCAGCCCGAGTTGGCACAGGTGGCAGCTTGTCCCTGGGCGGCATCTTCAGATTCGTGGAAATCCAGAATGCAGCCGTCCGCCAAAGGCCGAGGGCCTACCTGGTCCTGCAAATGCTTCTGCCCAAGGAGACAAAACCCACCAGCCCACGTTCCTGGTCTCAGTTTTAAGAGCTCCATGGGCACTCACAAAGTAGCCCGAGTTGGCACAGGCGGCAGCTTGTCCCTGGGCCACATCTTGATATTCGTGGAAATCCAGCAAGCAGCCTAACCATAAGGAACAGGGGCCTACCTAGTACTGACAAAGGCTTCTGCCCAGGGAAAAAATACCCAGAAGCCCACGTTCCTGGTCTCAGATTCCAGAGCTCTGTGGGCACTCTCAAAGCAGCCCAAGTTGGCACAGGTGGCAGATTCGCCCTGGGCCGCATCTTGATATTCGTGGAAATCCAGCAGGCAGACAGACCCAAAGGGCCGAGGGCCTACCTGGTACTGCAAATGCTTCTGCCTAAGGAGACAAAACCCACCAGCCCACGTTCCTGGTCTCAGTTTGCAGAGCTCCATGGGCACTCTCAAAGCAGCCCGAGTTGGCACGGGTGGCAGCTTGTCCCTGGGCGGCACCTTGATATTCGTGGAAATCCAGCAAGCAGATGGCCCGTGAGGAACAAGGCCCTACCTGGTACTGACAAAGCCTTCTGCCCAGGGAAACAAAACCCACCAGCCCACATTCCTGGTCTCAGTTTACAGAGCTCCGTGGGAACTCTCAAAGCAGACGGAGTTGGCACAGGTGGCAGCTTGTCCCTGGGCGGCATCTTCAGATTCGTGGAAATCCAGCATGCAGCCGGTCAAAAAAAGGTCAAGGGCCTACCTGGTACGGACAAAGGCTTCTGCCTGGGGAAACAAAACCCACCAGCCCACGTTCCTGGTCTCAGTTTGCAGAGCTCCATGGGCACTCTCCAAGCAGCCCGAGTTGGCACAGGTGGCAGCTTGTCCCTGGGCTGCATCTTGATATTCGTGGAAATCCAGTGGCCAGCCGGCCCCTAAGGGCCAAGTTCCTACCTGGTACTGACAAATGCTTCTGCCCGGGAAAACATAACCCAGCACACAACGTTCCTGGTCTCAGTTTGCAGAGCTCCATGGGCACTCTCAAATCAGCCCGAGGTGGCACAGATGGGAGCTTGTCCATGGGCCGCATCCTCAGATTCGTTGAAATCCAGCAGGCATCCCGCCCCGAAGTGCCGAGGGCCTACATGGTACTGACAAATGCTTCTTCCTGGGGAAACAAAAGCCACCACCCAAGGTTCCTGCTCTCTGTTTGCAGAGCTCCATGGGAATACTCAAACCAACCTGAATTGGCACGGGTGGCACGTTGTTTCATAGCGGCATCTTGATAATCGTGGAAATCCAGCAGGCAGCCGTAACCAAAGTACCATGCGCCTACCTGGTACTGACAAAGGCGTCTGCCCGGGGAAACAAATCTCACAACCCCACGTTCCTGGTCTCAGTTTGCAGAGCTCCATGGGCACTCTCAAACTAGCCCGATTTGTCACAGGTGGCAGCTTGTCCCTGGGCGGCATCTTGATATTCATTGAAATCCAGCGGGCAGCTGGGCTCGAAGTGCCAAGGGCCTACCTGGTAATGACAAATGCTTCTGCCTGGGGAAACAAAACCCACCACCCCACGTTCCTGGTCTCAGTCTGCAGAGCTCCATGGGCACTCTCAAAGCAGCCCGAGTTGGCACGGGTGGCAGCTTGTCCCTGGGCGGCACCTTGATATTCATGGAAATCCAGTGGGCAGCCGGCCCCGAAGGGCCGAGGGCCTACCTGGTACTGACAAAGGCTTCTGTCCGGGGAAACAAAACCCACCACCCCACGTTCCTGGTCTCAGTTTGCAGAGCTCCATGGGCTCTCGCAAAGCAGCCCGAGTTGGCACAGGCAGCAGCTTGTCCCTGAGCCGCATCTCGATATTCGTGGAAATCCAGCAGGCAGACGGACCCGAAGGGCCGAGGGCCTACCTAATACTGCAAATGCTTCTGCCCAAGGAGACAAAACCCACCAGCCCACGTTTCTGGTCTCAGTTAGCAGAGCTCCATGGGCACTCTCAAAGTAGCCCGAGTTGGCACAGGTGGCAGTTTGTCCCTGGGCGGCATTTTGATATTCGTGGAAATCCAGCAAGCAGCCTGCCAATGAGGAACAAGGCCCTACCTGGTAATGACAAAGGCTTCTGCCTGGGAAAACAAAACCCACCAGACCACGTTCCAGTTCACAGTTTGCAGAGCTCCATGGGCACTCGCAAAGCAGCCCGAGTTGGCACAGGCAGCAGCTTGTCCCTGAGCCGCATCTCGATATTCGTGGAAATCCAGCCGGCAGACGGACCCGAAGGGCCGAGGGCCTACCTAATACTGCAAATGCTTCTGCCCAAGGAGACAAAACCCACCAGCCCACGTTTCTGGTCTCAGTTAGCAGAGCTCCATGGGCACTCTCAAAGTAGCCCGAGTTGGCACAGGTGGCAGTTTGTCCCTGGGCGGCATTTTGATATTCGTGGAAATCCAGCAAGCAGCCTGCCAATGAGGAACAGGGCCCTACCTGGTAATGACAAAGGCTTATGCCTGGGAAAACAAAACCCACCAGCCCACGTTCCAGTTCACAGTTTGCAGAGATCCATGGGCACTCTCAAAGCAGCCCGAGCTGGCACGGGGGGCAGCTTGCCCCTGGGCAGCAACCTGATATTCGTGGAAATCCAGCAGGCAGCCTGCCGCTGAGGAACAAGGCCCTACCTAGTACTGACAAAGGCTTCTGCCCAGGGAAACAAAATCCACCAGCCCACGTTCCTGGTTTCAGTCTGCAGAGATCCATGGGCACTCTCAAAGCAGCCCAAGTTGGCACTGGTGGCAGCTTGTCCCTGGGTGGCATATTGATATTCGTAGAAATACAGCAGGCAGCCTGCCCATGAGGAACAAGGCCCTTCTTGGTACTGACAAAGGCTTCTGCCTAAGAAAACAAAACCCACAATCCCACATTCCTGGTCTCAGTTTGCAGTGCTCCATGGGCACTCTCAAAGCAGCCCGAGTTGGCACAGGTGGCAGCTTATCCCTGGGCGGCACCTTGATATTCGTGGAAATTCAGCGGACAACCAGCCGCATTGGGCAGAGGGCCTAACAGGTAGAGCAAATACTTCTGCCGGGGGAAACAAAACCCACCAGCCCACATTTCTGGTCTCAATCTGCAGAGATCCATGGGCACTCTCAAAGCAGCCCGAGTTGGCACAGGCAGCAGCTTGTCCCTGAGCCGCATCTCGATATTCGTGGAAATCCAGCAGGCAGACGGACCCGAAGGGCCGAGGGCCTACCTAATACTGCAAATGCTTCTGCCCAAGGAGACAAAACCCACCAGCCCACGTTTCTGGTCTCAGTCTGCAGAGCTCCATGGGCACTCTCAAAGCAGCCCGAGTTGGCACAGGTGGCAGCTTGTCCCTGGGCGGCATCTTCAGATTCGTGGAAATCCAGAATGCAGCCGTCCGCCAAAGGCCGAGGGCCTACCTGGTCCTGCAAATGCTTCTGCCCAAGGAGACAAAACCCACCAGCCCACGTTCCTGGTCTCAGTTTTAAGAGCTCCATGGGCACTCACAAAGTAGCCCGAGTTGGCACAGGCGGCAGCTTGTCCCTGGGCCACATCTTGATATTCGTGGAAATCCAGCAAGCAGCCTAACCATAAGGAACAGGGGCCTACCTAGTACTGACAAAGGCTTCTGCCCAGGGAAAAAATACCCAGAAGCCCACGTTCCTGGTCTCAGATTCCAGAGCTCTGTGGGCACTCTCAAAGCAGCCCAAGTTGGCACAGGTGGCAGATTCGCCCTGGGCCGCATCTTGATATTCGTGGAAATCCAGCAGGCAGACAGACCCAAAGGGCCGAGGGCCTACCTGGTACTGCAAATGCTTCTGCCTAAGGAGACAAAACCCACCAGCCCACGTTCCTGGTCTCAGTTTGCAGACCTCCATGGGCACTCTCAAAGCAGCCCGAGTTGGCACGGGTGGCAGCTTGTCCCTGGGCGGCACCTTGATATTCGTGGAAATCCAGCAAGCAGATGGCCCGTGAGGAACAAGGCCCTACCTGGTACTGACAAAGCCTTCTGCCCAGGGAAACAAAACCCACCAGCCCACATTCCTGGTCTCAGTTTACAGAGCTCCGTGGGAACTCTCAAAGCAGACGGAGTTGGCACAGGTGGCAGCTTGTCCCTGGGCGGCATCTTCAGATTCGTGGAAATCCAGCATGCAGCCGGTCAAAAAAAGGTCAAGGGCCTACCTGGTACGGACAAAGGCTTCGTCCTAGGGAAACAAAACCCACCAGCCCACGTTCCTGGTCTCAGTCTGCAGAGATCCATGGGCACTCTCAATGCAGCCCGAGTTGGTACAGGTGGCAGCTTGTCCCTGGGCGGCACCTTGATATTCGTGGAAATCCAGGAGGCAGCTGGCCCCGAAGGGGCGAGGGCCTACATGGTACACAGAAAGGCTTCTGCCCAGGGAAACAAAACCCACCACCCCACGTTCCTGGTATCAGTTTGCAGAGCTCCATGGGCACTCGCAAAGCAGCCCGAGTTGGCACAGGTAGCAGCTTGTCCCTGAGCCGCATCTCGATATTCGTGGAAATCCAGCAGGCAGACGGACCCGAAGGGCCGAGGGCCTACCTAATACTGCAAATGCTTCTGCCCAAGGAGACAAAACCCACCAGCCCACGTTTCTGGTCTCAGTTAGCAGAGCTCCATGGGCACTCTCAAAGTAGCCCGAGTTGGCACAGGTGGCAGTTTGTCCCTGGGCGGCATCTTGATATTCGTGGAAATCCAGCAAGCAGCCTGCCAATGAGGAAGAAGGCCCTACCTGGTAATGACAAAGGCTTCTGCCCGGGGAAACAAAACCCAGCAGCCCACGTTCCAGTTCACAGTTTGCAGAGATCGATGGGCACTCTCAAAGCAGCCCGAGCTGGCACGGGGGGCAGTTTGTCCCTGGGCAGCATCTTGATATTCGTGGAAATCCAGCAGGCAGCCTGCCGCTGAGGAACAAGGCCCTACCTGGTACTGACAAAGGCTTCTGCCCAGGGAAACAAAAGCCACCAGCCGACGTTCCTGGTTTCAGTCTGCAGAGATCCATGGGCACTCTCAAAGCAGCCCGAGTTGGCACAGGTGGCAGCTTGTCCCTGGGCGGCACCTTGATATTTGTGGAAATCCAGCGGACAACCAGCCGCGATGGGCCGAGGGCCTACCTGGTACTGCAAATGCTTCAGCCCGGGGAGACAAAACCCACCACCCCACAATTCTGGTCTCAGTCTGCAGAGATCGATGGGCACTCTCAAAGCAGCCCGAGTTGGCACAGGTAGCAGCTTGTCCCTGGGCGGCATCTTGATATTCGTGGAAATCCAGCAAGCAGCCTAACCATAAGGAACAGGGGCCTACCTAGTACTGACAAAGGCTTCTGCCCGGGGAAAAAATACCCAGCAGCCCACGTTCCTGGTCTCAGATTCCAGAGCTCTGTGGGCACTCTCAAAGCAGCCTAAAATGGCACAGGTGGCAGATTGTCCCTGGGCCGCATCTTGATATTCGTGGAAATCCAGCAGGCAGACGGACTGTCATGGTTTGACGCTGGCCCAATTCCAGTGCCCCCATGAAAACCCATCTTCCCTGGTGTCTGCTGTGAGATGTGATCAGAGACAGAGCAAAGCAGAGCTCCACTTGCAACAAAAGAAAAAAAAACTTTATTATTACACAATTACAATAAAATTAACACACAGAGCAGAATGGAAAACCTTTTAAAACATTTCTCCTCCCCCCACTCAATTCTTACAGAATATTACAGAACCTTAGATCTTAATCCAGTCCATCACCCTTCAGATAATCAACTCAGTCCATCTCCACCCTTCAGATAATCACTTCTCATTTCATTAAGGAGAGAAGGAGCCCTCCTTGTGCCACCACAGGTAAATCCCCGTCACTCAGCAACTACACGTCGTGACTTCTTCCTTCCATGTTCAGTGCTCTCACCACTGCACATGGACCAGAGCTGCTTTTAGGGTTTCCCCTTTCAAGGACGCCTTGCCCAGTTCCAGAAGAGAACGACAGTCTCTCACCTCATTTTGGGACACCAGTCCCCCCCAATATTTCACCCCCTGGGGCCGAGGGGTCTCACCATCTCTTCATCACCTGTCGTCGCCGCACACATCACTCCTTTGGCGCAGCCTCCCCCTAAAATGCAGTCTCTGTATTACAGGAAAGGTTCTATCCATGGCTAATACAAGAAAAGTCCAGCCAAAAGCCACTCCATCATCTCGTCCACCTAAGATTTTCTCAACTTCTCCCAGTCCTTCTTCACTTGCACAACTCTGCATCACACTTGCGCATTCCTTCTTATCCGTTTCTCTCCTCTCTCAGCTCCCGGAGGATCAGCATTTGCAAGGTTTTCCATCGTCTCACAGAAGGGTTAAAATCACAGTCTCAGCTCATCTCGAACTCCCACACGACGGGCACTCTTCCCCTCGTCGGGCCCCCCCCCCTTCTCTTCCTCGGCCAGGCCAGTGCTATCGAATTTCAAGATAGCACTGGCACCTCTCTCTCTCTCTCTCTCTCTCTCCCGAGGAAGGGGGGGGCTGCCCGCTGCCTCTCTGAGTTCCTCCACCCCTCCGTCTCTGTGGGGAACTCACTCTTATCCAAGCCATCGCCTCCCGTCTTCGGCCCATGGCTCCGGCCTACCTCCCTCGGCCGCATGGCCTTTTCCCCTCCCCCACCCAGCCCGAAGCTGGGCAGGGGAGGTCTGAACTCTTCCATCCACCGGAACCAAGGGAGGGCCATCCCCTGGGAGCTCTCACTTTTAACCCCTGTGTTTTCAGAGGCGGATCAATATACTCAATGGTCAAACCAGGTGCCAATATCCACATCTGGGCACCTATTGGTTTGACCACTACCACCTCCCAAAAACTCATTTCCTCTCAAACCACGACACGGACCCAAAGGGCCTACCTGGTAGTGCAAATGCTTATGCCCAAGGAGACAAAACCCACCAGCCCACGTTCCTGGTCTCAGTTTCCAGAGCTCCATGGGCACTCTCAAAGCAGCCCGAGTTGGCACAGGTGGCAGCTTGTCCCTGGGCGGCATCTTCAGATTCGTGGAAATCCAGCAGGCAGCCGGCGGCGAAGGGCCAACGGCCTACCTGGTACTGCAAATGCTTCTGCCCAGGGAAACAAAACCTACCAGCCCACATTCCTGGTCTCAGTTTGCAGCGCTCCTTTGGCACTCTCAAAGCAGCCCGAGTTGGCACAGGTGGCAGCTTGTCCCTGGGCAGCATCTTCAGATTCGCGAAAACCCAGAAGTCAGCTGGCCCGGAAGGGCGAGGGCCTACCTGGTACTGACAAAGGCTTCTGCCCAGGAAAACTAAGCTCACCACCCCACGTTCCTGGTATCAGTTTGCAGAACTCCATGGGCACACTCAAAGCAGCCTGAGTTGGCACAGGCGGCAGTTTGTCCCACGGCGGCATCTTGATATTCGCGGAAATCCAGCGAGCAGCCGCCCCAAAGGGCCAAGGGCCTACCTGGTACTGACAAAGGCTTCTGCCCGGGGAAAGAAAACCCACCACGCCACGTTCCACATCTCAGTTTGCAGAGTTCCATGGGCACTCTCAAAGCAGACTGAGTTAGCACAGGTGGCAGCTTGTCCCTGGGCGGCATCTTGATATTTGTGGAAATCCAAAAGGAAGCTGGCCCCAAAAGGCCGTGGGCCTACCTGGAACAGACAAAGGCTTCTGCCCAGGGAAACAAAATTCGACAACACACGTTCATGGTCTCAGTTTGCAGAGCTCCATGGGCACTCTCAAAGCAGCCCGAGTTGGCACAGGTGGCAGCTTGTCCCTGGGCGGCATCTTGATATTGGCGGAAATCCAGCAGGCAGGCGGCCCCTAAGGACCAAGGGCCAACCTGATACTGACAAAGGCTTCTGCCCGGCAAAACAGAACTCACCAACCCACGTTCCACATCTCAGTTTGCAGAGCTCCATGGGCACTCTCAAAGCAGCCCGAGTTGGCACAGGTGGCAGCTTGTCCCTGGGCGGCATCTTGATATTGGCGGAAATCCAGCAGGCAGCCGGCCCCAAAGGGCGAGGGCCTACCTGGTACTGACAAAGGCTTCTGCCCGGGAAAACAGAACTCACCAACCCATGTTCCTGGTCTCAGTTTGCAGAGCTCCATGGGCACTCTCAAAGCAGGCTGAGTTGCCACAGGTGGCAGCTTGTCCCTGGGCTCCATCTTGATATTTGTGGAAATCCAAAAGGAAGCTGGCCCCGAAGGGCCGTGGGCCTACCTGGAATAGACAAAGGCTTCTGCTCAGTGAAACAAAATTTGCCAACACATGTTCATGGTCTCAGTTTGCAGAGCTCCATGGGCACTCTCAAAGCAGCCTGAGTTGGCACAGGTGGCAGCTTGTCCCTGGGCGGCATCTTGATATTGGCGGAAATCCCGCAGGCAGGCGGCCCCTAAGGACTGAGGGCCTACCTGATACTGACAAAGGCTTCTGCCCGGGAAAAAAAAACCCACCACCCCACGGTCCTGGTCTCAGTTTCCAGAGCTCCACAGGCACTGTCAAAGAAGCCCAAGTTGGCACAGGTGGCAGCTTGTCCCTGGGTGGCATCTACCAAATCGCGGATATCCTGCAGCCAGACAGCCCAAATGGGCCGAGGGCCTACCTGGTACTGACAAAGGCTTCTGCCCGGCAAAACAGAACTCACCAACCCACGTTCCTGGTCTCAGTTTGCAGAGTTCCATGGGCACTCTCAAAGCAGCCCGAGTTGACACAGGTGGCAGCTTGTCCCTGGGCGGCATCTTGATATTGGCGGAAATCCAGCAGGCAGCCGGCCCCGAAGGGCGTGGGCCTACCTGGTACTGCAAAGGCTTCTGCCTCGGAAAAAAACCTCACATCCCACGTTCCTGGTCCCAGTTTGCAGAGCTCCATGGGCACTCTCAAAGCAGCCTGAGTTGGCACAGGTGGCAGCTTGTCCCTGGGCAGCATCTTGATATTCGTGAAAATCCAGCCGGCAGCCTGCCCCTGAGGAACAAGGGCCTTCCTGGTACTGACAAAGGCTTCTGCCCAGGGAAACAAAATCCACCACCCCACGTTCCACATCTCAGTTTGCAGAGCTCCATGGGCACTCTCAAAGCAGCCCGAGTTGGCACAGGTGGCAGCTTGCCCCTGGGCGGCATCTTCAGATTCGCGGAAATCCAGCAGGCAGCCGGCCCAAAATGGCGAGGGCCTACCTGGTACTGACAAAGGCTTCTGCCTCGGAAAAAAACCTCATTTCCCACGTTCTTGGTCTCAGTTTGCAGAGCTCCATGGGCACTCTCAAAGCAGCCCGAGTTGGCACAGGTGGCAGCTTGTCCCTGGGCGGCATCTTCAGATTCGCGGAAATCCAGTAGGCAGCAGGCCACGAAGAGCCGAGGGCCTACCTGGTACTGACAAAGGTTTCTGCCCGGGAAAACAAACCTCAGAACCCCACGTACAGGTCTCAGTCTGCAGAGCTCCATGGGCACTCTCAAAGCCGCCTGAGTAGGCACGGGTGGCAGCTTGTCCATGGGCGGCATCTTCAGATTCCCGGAAATCCAGAAGGAAGCTGGCTTCGAAGGGCCGTGCGCCTACCTGGTACTGACAAAGGCTTCTGCCCAGGGAAACAAAATTCACCAACACATATTCCTGGTCTCCGTTTGCAGAGCTCCATGGGCACTCTCAAAGCAGCCCAAGTTGGCACAGGTGGCAGCTTGTCCCTGGGCGGTATCTTGATATTGGCGGAAATCCAGCAGGCAACCGGCCCATAAGTGCCAAGGGCCTACCTGGTAATGACAAATGCTTCTGCCCGGGGAAATAAAACCCACCAACCCACGTTAATGGTCTCAGTTTTCAGAGTTCCATGGGCACTCTCAAAGCAGACCGAGTTAGCACAGGTGGCAGCTTGTCCATGGGCGGCATCTTGGTATTTGTGGAAATCCAAAAGGAAGCTGGCCCCGAAGGGCCGTGGGCCTACCTGGAACAGACAAAGGCTTCTGCCCAGGGAAACAAAATTCGCCAACACACGTTCATGGTCTCAGTTTGCAGAGCTCAATGGGCACTCTCAAAGCCGCCTGAGTTAGCACAGGTGGCAGCTTGTCCCTGGGCGGCATCTTGATATTCGTGGAAATCCAGCAGGCAGGCGGCCTCTAAGGACTGAGGGCCTACCTGATACTGACAAAGGCTTCTGACCGGGAAAAAAAAAACCACCACCCCACGGTCCTGGTCTCAGTTTGCAGAGCTCCATGGGCACTCTCAAAGCAGTCTGAGTTGGAACAGGTGGCAGTTTG
>NW_024037553.1:0-17983 GCF_015832195.1 Motacilla alba alba
GTGATTTTCATAGGCATACGAATGGCAAACCACCATCCCGCAGCAGTTCGAGAGCTGCGCACACAAGGCTGCTGTTGTGCCGCTTGCTTCTTCACCTCCTGCAAGCTGCCGGCTCTCCGTCTAGCGAAAGCGAAAGAGCCGCTACTTCGCGCACTGCTGCTTGTGCCGGTGGCGGTGCGCTCCGGAGCGCTGCTTCGGGCGAAAGACGCCGGCCAGCGGCACTTCGCTCCGGATAGCCCCGTACCTCCGTCTTCTGCCTCTCTCGTCGTCTGCATCCTAGCCAAAAGCTTCTCCATGACTTCTCGCCGAGAGAGAAAGTGTGCCAGCACTGCAAACATCTTCCCATCTTGCTTGACGAGTTCACCCAGTTCTTTGCATCTCGCAGCTCAAAGAGACCCGCAAGAGTTTCCACGGAGCGTTGCAGGAGCACTAGCAAGATGCATTGCAAAGTTGTCCAAAAACTTCTTCCATTCGCATGCTAACGTGATTTTCAAAGGCATACGAGTGGCAATCCACCATCCCGCAGCAGTAAGAGAGCTGCGCCGACAAGGCTGCTGTTGTGCGGCTTGCTTCTTCACCTCCTGCAAGCTGCCGGCTCTCCGTCTAGCGAAAGCGAAAGAGCCGCTACTTCGCGCACTGCTGCTTGTGCCGGTGGCGGTGCGCTCCGGAGCGCTGCTTCGGGCGATAGACGCCCGCGAGCGGCACTTCGCTCCCGACAGCTCCGTACCCTCCGTCTTCTTCCTCTCTCGTCGTCTGCATCCTAGCCAAAAGCTTCTCCATGACTTCTCGCCGAGAGAGAAAGTGTGCCAGCACTGCAAACATCTACCGATCTTGTTTGACGAGTTCACCCAGTTCTTTGCATCTCGCAGCGCAAAGAGACCCGCAAGAGTTTCCACGGAGCGTTGCAGGAGCGCTAGCAAGATGCATTGCAAAGTTGTCCAAAAACTTCTTCCATTCGCATGCTAACGTGATTTTCATAGGCATACGAATGGCAATCCACCATCCCGAAGCAGTAAGAGAGCTGCGCCCACAATGCTGCTGTTGTGCGGCTTGCTTCTTCACCTCCTGCAAGCTGCCGGCTCTCCGTCTAGCGAATGCGAAAGAGCCGCTACTTCGCGCACTGCTGCTTGTGCCGGTGGCGGTGCGCTCCGGAGCGCTGCTTCGGGCGAAAGACGCCGGCCAGCGGCACTTCGCTCCGGATAGCCCCGTACCTCTGTCTTCTGCCTCTCTCGTCGTCTGCATCCTAGCCAAAAGCTTCTCCATGACTTCTCGCCGAGAGAGAAAGTGTGCCAGCACTGCAAACATCTACCGATCTTGTTTGACGAGTTCACCCAGTTCTTTGCATCTCGCAGCGCAAAGAGACCCGCAAGAGTTTTCCACGGAGCGTTGCAGGAGCGCTAGCAAGATGCATTGCAAAGTTGTCCAAAAACTTCTTCCATTCGCATGCTAACGTGATTTTCAAAGGCATACGAGTGGCAATCCACCATCCCGCAGCAGTAAGAGAGCTGCGCCCACAAGGCTGCTGTTGTGCGGCTTGCTTCTTCACCTCCTGCAAGCTGCCGGCTCTCCGTCTAGCGAAAGCGAAAGAGCCGCTACTTCGCGCACTGCTGCTTGTGCCGGTGGCGGTGCGCTCCGGAGCGCTGCTTCGGGCGATAGACGCCCGCGAGCGGCACTTCGCTCCCGACAGCTCCGTACCTCCGTCTTCTTCCTCTCTCGTCGTCTGCATCCTAGCCAAAAGCTTCTCCATGACTTCTCGCCGAGAGAGAAAGTGTGCCAGCACTGCAAACATCTACCGATCTTGTTTGACGAGTTCACCCAGTTCTTTGCATCTCGCAGCGCAAAGAGACCCGCAAGAGTTTCCACGGAGCGTTGCAGGAGCACTAGCAAGATGCATTGCAAAGTTGTCCAAAAACTTCTTCCATTCGCATGCTAACGTGATTTTCAAAGGTATACGAGTGGCAATCCACCATCCCGCAGCAGTAAGAGAGCTGCGCACACAATGCTGCTGTTGTGCGGCTTGCGTCTTCACCTCCTGCAAGCAGCTGGCTCTCCGTCTAGCGAAGGCGAAAGAGCCGCTTCTTCGCGCACTGCTGCTTGTGCCGGTGGCGGTGCGCTCCGGAGCGCTGCTTCGGGCGATAGACGCCCGCGAGCGGCACTTCGCTCCGGACAGCTCCGTACCTCCGTCTTCTGCCTCTCTCGTCGTCTGCATTCTAGCCTAAAGCTTCTCCATGACTTCTCGCCGAGAGAGAAAGTGTGCCAGCTCTGCAAACATCTTCCGATCTTGCTTGACGAGTTCACCCAGTTCTTTGCATCTAGCAGCGCAAAGAGACCCGCAAGAGTTTCCACGGAGCGTTGCAGGAGCACTAGCAAGATGCATTGCAAAGTTGCCAAAAAACTTCTTCCATTCGCATGCTAACGTGATTTTCATAGGCATACGAATGGCAAACCACCATCCCGCAGCAGTTCGAGAGCTGGGCACACAAGGCTGCTGTTGTGCGGCTTGCTTCTTCACCTCCTGCAAGCTGCCGGCTCTCCGTCTAGCGAAAGCGAAAGAGCCGCTACTTCGCGCACTGCTGCTTGTGCCGGTGGCGGTGCGCTCCGGAGCGCTGCTTCGGGCGAAAGACGCCGGCCAGCGGCACTTCGCTCCGGATAGCCCCGTACCTCCGTCTTCTGCCTCTCTCGTCGTCTGCATCCTAGCCAAAAGCTTCTGCATGACTTCTCGCCGAGAGAGAAAGTGTGCCAGCACTGCAAACATCTTCCGATCTTGCTTGACGAGTTCACCCAGTTCTTTGCATCTCGCAGCTCAAAGAGACCCGCAAGAGTTTCCACGGAGCGTTGCAGGAGCACTAGCAAGATGCATTGCAAAGTTGTCCAAAAACTTCTTCCATTCGCATGCTAACGTGATTTTCAAAGGCATACGAGTGGCAATCCACCATCCCGCAGCAGTAAGAGAGCTGCGCCCACAAGGCTGCTGTTGTGCGGCTTGCTTCTTCACCTCCTGCAAGCTGCCGGCTCTCCGTCTAGCGAAAGCGAAAGAGCCGCTACTTCGCGCACTGCTGCTTGTGCCGGTGGCGGTGCGCTCCGGAGCGCTGCTTCGGGCGATAGACGCCCGCGAGCGGCACTTCGCTCCCGACAGCTCCGTACCTCCGTCTTCTTCCTCTCTCGTCGTCTGCATCCTAGCCAAAAGCTTCTCCATGACTTCTCGCCGAGAGAGAAAGTGTGCCAGCACTGCAAACATCTACCGATCTTGTTTGACGAGTTCACCCAGTTCTTTGCATCTCGCAGCGCAAAGAGACCCGCAAGAGTTTCCACGGAGCGTTGCAGGAGCGCTAGCAAGATGCATTGCAAAGTTGTCCAAAAACTTCTTCCATTCGCATGCTAACGTGATTTTCATAGGCATACGAATGGCAATCCACCATCCCGCAGCAGTAAGAGAGCTGCGCCCACAATGCTGCTGTTGTGCGGCTTGCTTCTTCACCTCCTGCAAGCTGCCGGCTCTCCGTCTAGCGAAAGCGAAAGAGCCGCTTCTTCGCGCACTGCTGCTTGTGCCGGTGGCGGTGCGCTCCGGAGCGCTGCTTCGGGCGAAAGACGCCGGCCAGCGGCACTTCGCTCCGGATAGCCCCGTACCTCCGTCTTCTGCCTCTCTCGTCGTCTGCATCCTAGCCAAAAGCTTCTCCATGACTTCTCGCCGAGAGAGAAAGTGTGCCAGCACTGCAAACATCTTCCGATCTTGCTTGACGAGTTCACCCAGTTCTTTGCATCTCGCAGCTCAAAGAGACCCGCAAGAGTTTCCACGGAGCGTTGCAGGAGCACTAGCAAGATGCATTGCAAAGTTGTCCAAAAACTTCTTCCATTCGCATGCTAACGTGATTTTCAAAGGCATACGAATGGCAAACCAGCATCCCGCAGCAGTTCGAGAGCTGCGCCCACAATGCTGCTGTTGTGCGGCTTGCTTCTTCACCTCCTGCAAGCTGCCGGCTCTCCGTCTAGCGAAAGCGAAAGAGCCGCTACTTCGCGCACTGCTGCTTGTGCCGGTGGCGGTGCGCTCCGGAGCGCTGCTTCCGGCGAATGACGCCGGCCAGCGGCACTTCGCTCCGGACAGCCCCGTACTTTTGGTTTCTGCCTCTCTCGTCGTCTGCATCCTAGCCAAAAGCTTCTGCATGACTTCTCGCCGAGAGAGAAAGTGTGCCAGCACTGCAAACATCTACCGATCTTGTTTGACGAGTTCACCCAGTTCTTTGCATCTCGCAGCGCAAAGAGACCCGCAAGAGTTTCCACGGAGCGTTGCAGGAGCACTAGCAAGATGCATTGCAAAGTTGTCCAAAAACTTCTTCCATTCGCATGCTAACGTGATTTTCAAAGGCATACGAGTGGCAATCCACCATCCCGCAGCAGTAAGAGAGCTGCGCCCACAAGGCTGCTGTTGTGCGGCTTGCTTCTTCACCTCCTGCAAGCTGCCGGCTCTCCGTCTAGCGAAAGCGAAAGAGCCGCTACTTCGCGCACTGCTGCTTGTGCCGGTGGCGGTGCGCTCCGGAGCGCTGCTTCGGGCGATAGACGCCCGCGAGCGGCACTTCGCTCCCGACAGCTCCGTACCTCCGTCTTCTTCCTCTCTCGTCGTTTGCATCCTAGCCAAAAGCTTCTCCATGACTTCTCGCCGAGAGAGAAAGTGTGCCTTCACTGCAAACATCTACCGATCTTGCTTGACGAGTTCACCCAGTTCTTTGCATCTCGCAGCTCAAAGAGACCCGCAAGAGTTTCCACGGAGCGTTGCAGGAGCACTAGCAAGATGCATTGCAAAGTTGTCCAAAAACTTCTTCCATTCGCATGCTAACGTGATTTTCATAGGCATACGAATGGCAAACCAACATCCCGCAGCAGTAAGAGAGCTGCGCCCACAATGCTGCTGTTGTGCAGCTTGCTTCTTCACCTCCTGCAAGCTGCCGGCTCTCCGTCTAGCGAAGGCGAAAGAGCCGCTACTTCGCGCACTGCTGCTTGTGCCGGTGGCGGTGCGCTCCGGAGCGCTGCTTCGGGCGATAGACGCCCGCGAGCGGCACTTCGCTCCGGACAGCTCCGTACCTCCGTCTTCTGCCTCTCTCGTCGTCTGCATTCTAGCCTAAAGCTTCTCCATGACTTCTCGCCGAGAGAGAAAGTGTGCCAGCACTGCAAACATCTTCCGATCTTGCTTGACGAGTTCACCCAGTTCTTTGCATCTCGCAGAGCAAAGAGACCCGCAAGAGTTTCCACGGAGCGTTGCAGGAGCACTAGCAAGATGCATTGCAAAGTTGCCAAAAAACTTCTTCCATTCGCATGCTAACGTGATTTTCATAGGCATACGAATGGCAAACCAACATCCCGCAGCAGTAAGAGAGCTGCGCCCACAATGCTGCTGTTGTGCAGCTTGCTTCTTCACCTCCTGCAAGCTGCCGGCTCTCCGTCTAGCGAAGGCGAAAGAGCCGCTTCTTCGCGCACAGCTGCTTGTGCCGGTGGCGGTGCGCTCCGGAGCGCTGCTTCGGGCGATAGACGCCCGCGAGCGGCACTTCGCTCCGGACAGCTCCGTACCTCCGTCTTCTGCCTCTCTCGTCGTCTGCATTCTAGCCTAAAGCTTCTCCATGACTTCTCGCCGAGAGAGAAAGTGTGCCAGCACTGCAAACATCTTCCGATCTTGCTTGACGAGTTCACCCAGTTCTTTGCATCTCGCAGAGCAAAGAGACCCGCAAGAGTTTCCACGGAGCGTTGCAGGAGCACTAGCAAGATGCATTGCAAAGTTGTCCAAAAACTTCTTCCATTCGCATGCTAACGTGATTTTCATAGGCATACGAATGGCAAACCAACATCCCGCAGCAGTAAGAGAGCTGCGCCCACAATGCTGCTGTTGTGCAGCTTGCTTCTTCACCTCCTGCAAGCTGCCGGCTCTCCGTCTAGCGAAAGCGAAAGAGCCGCTACTTCGCGCACTGCTGCTTGTGCCGGTGGCGGTGCGCTCCGGAGCGCTGCTTCGGGCGAAAGACGCCGCCCAGCGGCACTTCGCTCCGGACAGCCCCGTACCTCCGTCTTCTGCCTCTCTCGTCGTCTGTATCCTAGCCTAAAGCTTCTCCATGACTTCTCGCCGAGAGAGAAAGTGTGCCAGCTCTGCAAACATCTTCCGATCTTGCTTGACGAGTTCACCCAGTTCTTTGCATCTAGCAGCACAAAGAGACCCGCAAGAGTTTCCACGGAGCGTTGCAGGAGCACTAGCAAGATGCATTGCAAAGTTGTCCAAAAACTTCTTCCATTCGCATGCTAACGTGATTTTCAAAGGCATACGAGTGGCAATCCACCATCCCGCAGCAGTTCGAGAGCTGCGCCCACAATGCTGCTGTTGTGCGGCTTGCTTCTTCACCTCCTGCAAGCTGCCGGCTCTCCGTCTAGCGAAAGCGAAAGAGCCGCTACTTCGCGCACTGCTGCTTGTGCCGGTGGCGGTGCGCTCCGGAGCGCTGCTTCGGGCGAAAGACGCCGGCCAGCGGCACTTCGCTCCGGATAGCCCCGTACCTCCGTCTTCTGCCTCTCTCGTCGTCTGCATCCTAGCCAAAAGCTTCTCCATGACTTCTCGCCGAGAGAGAAAGTGTGCCAGCACTGCAAACATCTTCCGATCTTGCTTGACGAGTTCACCCAGTTCTTTGCATCTCGCAGCGCAAAGAGACCCGCAAGAGTTTCCACGGAGCGTTGCAGGAGCACTAGCAAGATGCATTGCAAAGTTGTCCAAAAACTTCTTCCATTCGCATGCTAACGTGATTTTCAAAGGCATACGAGTGGCAATCCACCATCCCGCAGCAGTTCGAGAGCTGCGCCCACAATGCTGCTGTTGTGCGGCTTGCTTCTTCACCTCCTGCAAGCTGCCGGCTCTCCGTCTAGCGAAAGCGAAAGAGCCGCTACTTCGCGCACTGCTGCTTGTGCCGGTGGCGGTGTGCTCCGGAGCGCTGCTTCGGGCGAAAGACGCCGCCCAGCGGCACTTCGCTCCGGACAGCCCCGTACCTCCGTCTTCTGCCTCTCTCGTCGTCTGCATCCTAGCCTAAAGCTTCTCCATGACTTCTCGCCGAGAGAGAAAGTGTGCCAGCTCTGCAAACATCTTCCGATCTTGCTTGACGAGTTCACCCAGTTCTTTGCATCTAGCAGCACAAAGAGACCCGCAAGAGTTTCCACGGAGCGTTGCAGGAGCACTAGCAAGATGCATTGCAAAGTTGTCCAAAAACTTCTTCCATTCGCATGCTAACGTGATTTTCAAAGGCATACGAATGGCAAACCACCATCCCGCAGCAGTTCGAGAGCTGCGCCCACAATGCTGCTGTTGTGCGGCTTGCTTCTTCACCTCCTGCAAGCTGCCGGCTCTCCGTCTAGCGAAAGCGAAAGAGCCGCTACTTCGCGCACTGCTGCTTGTGCCGGTGGCGGTGCGCTCCGGAGCGCTGCTTCGGGCGAAAGACGCCGGCCAGCGGCACTTCGCTCCGGATAGCCCCGTACCTCCGTCTTCTGCCTCTCTCGTCGTCTGCATCCTAGCCAAAAGCTTCTCCATGACTTCTCGCCGAGAGAGAAAGTGTGCCAGCACTGCAAACATCTTCCGATCTTGCTTGACGAGTTCACCCAGTTCTTTGCATCTCGCAGCGCAAAGAGACCCGCAAGAGTTTCCACGGAGCGTTGCAGGAGCACTAGCAAGATGCATTGCAAAGTTGTCCAAAAACTTCTTCCATTTGCATGCTAACGTGATTTTCATAGGCATACGAATGGCAATCCACCATCCCGCAGCAGTAAGAGAGCTGCGCCCACAATGCTGCTGTTGTGCGGCTTGCTTCTTCACCTCCTGCAAGCTGCCGGCTCTCCGTCTAGCGAAAGCGAAAGAGCCGCTACTTCGCGCACTGCTGCTTGTGCCGGTGGCGGTGCGCTCCGGAGCGCTGCTTCGGGCGAAAGACGCCGGCCAGCGGCACTTCGCTCCGGATAGCCCCGTACCTCCGTCTTCTGCCTCTCTCGTCGTCTGCATCCTAGCCAAAAGCTTCTCCATGACTTCTCGCCGAGAGAGAAAGTGTGCCAGCACTGCAAACATCTTCCGATCTTGCTTGACGAGTTCACCCAGTTCTTTGCATCTCGCAGCTCAAAGAGACCCGCAAGAGTTTCCACGGAGCGTTGCAGGAGCACTAGCAAGATGCATTGCAAAGTTGTCCAAAAACTTCTTCCATTCGCATGCTAACGTGATTTTCATAGGCATACGAATGGCAATCCACCATCCCGCAGCAGTAAGAGAGCTGCGCCCACAATGCTGCTGTTGTGCGGCTTGCTTCTTCACCTCCTGCAAGCTGCCGGCTTTCCGTCTAGCGAATGCGAAAGAGCCGCTACTTCGCGCACTGCTGCTTGTGCCGGTGGCGGTGCGCTCCGGAGCGCTGCTTCGGGCGAAACACGGCGGCTAGCGGCACTTCGCTCCGGACAGCCCCGTACCTCCGTCTTCTGCCTCTCTCGTCGTCTGCATCCTAGCCAAAAGCTTCTCCATGACTTCTCGCCGAGAGAGAAAGTGTGCCAGCACTGCAAACAACTTCCGATCTTGCTTGACGAGTTCACCCAGTTCTTTGCATCTCGCAGCTCAAAGAGACCCGCAAGAGTTTCCACGGAGCGTTGCAGGAGCACTAGCAAGATGCATTGCAAAGTTGTCCAAAAACTTCTTCCATTCGCATGCTAACGTGATTTTCAAAGGCATACGAATGGCAAACCACCATCCCGCAGCAGTTCGAGAGCTGCGCACACAAGGCTGCTGTTGTGCGGCTTGCTTCTTCACCTCCTGCAAGCTGCCGGCTCTCCGTCTAGCGAAAGCGAAAGAGCCGCTACTTCGCGCACTGCTGCTTGTGCCGGTGGCGGTGCGCTCCGGAGCGCTGCTTCGGGCGAAAGACGCCGGCCAGCGGCACTTCGCTCCGGATAGCCCCGTACCTCCGTCTTCTGCCTCTCTCGTCGTCTGCATCCTAGCCAAAAGCTTCTCCATGACTTCTCGCCGAGAGAGAAAGTGTGCCAGCACTGCAAACATCTTCCGATCTTGCTTGACGAGTTCACCCAGTTCTTTGCATCTAGCAGCGCAAAGAGACCCGCAAGAGTTTCCACGGAGCGTTGCAGGAGCACTAGCAAGATGCATTGCAAAGTTGTCCAAAAACTTCTTCCATTTGCATGCTAACGTGATTTTCATAGGCATACGAATGGCAATCCACCATCCCGCAGCAGTAAGAGAGCTGCGCCCACAATGCTGCTGTTGTGCGGCTTGCTTCTTCACCTCCTGCAAGCTGCCGGCTCTCCGTCTAGCGAAAGCGAAAGAGCCGCTACTTCGCGCACTGCTGCTTGTGCCGGTGGCGGTGCGCTCCGGAGCGCTGCTTCGGGCGAAAGACGCCGGCCAGCGGCACTTCGCTCCGGATAGCCCCGTACATCCGTCTTCTGCCTCTCTCGTCGTCTGCATCCTAGCCAAAAGCTTCTCCATGACTTCTCGCCGAGAGAGAAAGTGTGCCAGCACTGCAAACATCTTCCGATCTTGCTTGACGAGTTCACCCAGTTCTTTGCATCTCGCAGCTCAAAGAGACCCGCAAGAGTTTCCACGGAGCGTTGCAGGAGCACTAGCAAGATGCATTGCAAAGTTGTCCCAAAACTTCTTCCATTCGCATGCTAACGTGATTTTCATAGGCATACGAATGGCAATCCACCATCCCGCAGCAGTAAGAGAGCTGCGCCCACAATGCTGCTGTTGTGCGGCTTGCTTCTTCACCTCCTGCAAGCTGCCGGCTCTCCGTCTAGCGAATGCGAAAGAGCCGCTACTTCGCGCACTGCTGCTTGTGCCGGTGGCGGTGCGCTCCGGAGCGCTGCTTCGGGCGAAAGACGGCGGCTAGCAGCACTTCGCTCCGGATAGCCCCGTACCTCCGTCTTCTGCCTCTCTCGTCGTCTGCATCCTAGCCAAAAGCTTCTCCATGACTTCTCGCCGAGAGAGAAAGTGTGCCAGCACTGCAAACAACTTCCGATCTTGCTTGACGAGTTCACCCAGTTCTTTGCATCTCGCAGCTCAAAGAGACCCGCAAGAGTTTCCACGGAGCGTTGCAGGAGCACTAGCAAGATGCATTGCAAAGTTGTCCAAAAACTTCTTCCATTCGCATGCTAACGTGATTTTCAAAGGCATACGAGTGGCAATGCACCATCCCGCAGCAGTTCGAGAGCTGCGCCCACAAGGCTGCTGTTGTGCGGCTTGCTTCTTCACCTCCTGCAAGCTGCCGGCTCTCCGTCTAGCGAAAGCGAAAGAGCCGCTACTTCGCGCACTGCTGCTTGTGCCGGTGGCGGTGCGCTCCGGAGCGCTGCTTCGGGTGAAAGACGCCGGCCAGCGGCACTTCGCTCCAGATAGCCCCGTACCTCCGTCTTCTGCCTCTCTCGTCGTCTGCATCCTAGCCTAAAGCTTCTCCATGACTTCTCGCCGAGAGAGAAAGTGTGCCAGCTCTGCAAACATCTTCCGATCTTGCTTGACGAGTTCACCCAGTTCTTTGCATCTAGCAGCACAAAGAGACCCGCAAGAGTTTCCACGGAGCATTGCAGGAGCACTAGCAAGATGCATTGCAAAGTTGTCCAAAAACTTCTTCCATTCGCATGCTAACGTGATTTTCATAGGCATACGAATGGCAATCCACCATCCCGAAGCAGTAAGAGAGCTGCGCCCACAATGCTGCTGTTGTGCGGCTTGCTTCTTTCACCTCCTGCAAGCTGCCCGGCTCTCCGTCTAGCGAATGCGAAAGAGCCGCTACTTTCGCGCACTGCTGCTTGTGCCGGTGGCGGTGCGCTCCGGAGCGCTGCTTCGGGCGAAAGACGCCGGCCAGCGGCACTTCGCTCCGGATAGCCCCCGTACCTCCGTCTTCTGCCTCTCTCGTCGTCTGCATCCTAGCCAAAAGCTTCTCCATGACTTCTCGCCGAGAGAGAAAGTGTGCCCAGCACTGCAAACATCTTCCGATCTTGCTTGACGAGTTCACCCAGTTCTTTGCATCTAGCAGCTCAAAGAGACCCGCAAGAGTTTTCCACGGAGCGTTGCAGGAGCACTAGCAAGATGCATTGCAAAGTTGTCCAAAAACTTCTTCCATTCGCATGCTAAACGTGATTTTCAAAGGCATACGAGTGGCAATCCACCATCCCGCAGCAGTTCGAGAGCTGCGCCCACAATGCTTGCTGTTGTGCGGCTTGCTTCTTCACCTCCTGCAAGCTGCCGGCTCTCCGTCTAGCGAAAGCGAAAGAGCCGCTACTTCGCGCACTGCTGCTTGTGCCGGTGGCGGTGCGCTCCGGAGCGCTGCTTCCGGCGAATGACGCCGGCCAGCGGCACTTCGCTCCGGACAGCCCCGTACCTCCGTCTTCTGCCTCTCTCGTCGTCTGCATCCTAGCCAAAAGCTTCTCCATGACTTCTCGCCGAGAGAGAAAGTGTGCCAGCACTGCAAACATCTACCGATCTTGTTTGACGAGTTCACCCAGTTCTTTGCATCTCGCAGCGCAAAGAGACCCGCAAGAGTTTCCACGGAGCGTTGCAGGAGCACTAGCAAGATGCATTGCAAAGTTGTCCAAAAACTTCTTCCATTCGCATGCTAACGTGATTTTCAAAGGCATACGAGTGGCAATCCACCATCCCGCAGCAGTTCGAGAGCTGCGCCCACAATGCTGCTGTTGTGCGGCTTGCTTCTTCACCTCCTGCAAGCTGCCGGCTCTCCGTCTAGCGAAAGCGAAAGAGCCACTACTTCGCGCACTGCTGCTTGTGCCGGTGGCAGTGCGCTCCGGAGCGCTGCTTCGGGCGATAGACGCCCGCGAGCGGCACTTCGCTCCCGACAGCTCCGTACCTCCGTCTTCTTCCTCTCTCGTCGTCTGCATCCTAGCCAAAAGCTTCTCCATGACTTCTCGCCGAGAGAGAAAGTGTGCCAGCACTGCAAACATCTTCCGATCTTGCTTGACGAGTTCACCCAGTTCTTTGCATCTCGCAGAGCAAAGAGACCCGCAAGAGTTTCCACGGAGCGTTGCAGGAGCACTAGCAAGATGCATTGCAAAGTTGTCCAAAAACTTCTTCCATTCGCATGCTAACGTGATTTTCAAAGGCATACGAGTGGCAATCCACCATCCCGCAGCAGTTCGAGAGCTGCGCACACAAGGCTGCTGTTGTGCGGCTTGCTTCTTCACCTCCTGCAAGCTGCCGGCTCTCCGTCTAGCGAAAGCGAAAAGAGCCGCTACTTCGCGCACTGCTGCTTGTGCCGGTGGCGGTGCGCTCCGGAGCGCTGCTTCCGGCGAAAGACGCCGGCCAGCGGCACTTCGCTCCGGATAGCCCCGTACCTCCGTCTTCTGCCTCTCTCGTCGTCTGCATCCTAGCCTAAAGCTTCTCCATGACTTCTCGCCGAGAGAGAAAGTGTGCCAGCACTGCAAACATCTTCCGATCTTGCTTGACGAGTTCACCCAGTTCTTTGCATCTCGCAGCGCAAAGAGACCCGCAAGAGTTTCCACGGAGCGTTGCAGGAGCACTAGCAAGATGCATTGCAAAGTTGTCCAAAAACTTCTTCCATTCGCATGCTAACGTGATTTTCATAGGCATACGAATGGCAATCCACCATCCCGCAGCAGTTCGAGAGCTGCGCCCACAATGCTGCTGTTGTGCGGCTTGCTTCTTCACCTCCTGCAAGCTGCCGGCTCTCCGTCTAGCGAAAGCGAAAGAGCCGCTACTTCGCGCACTGCTGCTTGTGCCGGTGGCTGTGCGCTCCGGAGCGCTGCTTCGGGCGAAAGACGCCGGCCAGCGGCACTTCGCTCCGGATAGCCCCGTACCTCCGTCTTCTGCCTCTCTCGTCGTCTGCATCCTAGCCAAAAGCTTCTCCATGACTTCTCGCCGAGAGAGAAAGTGTGCCAGCACTGCAAACATCTTCCGATCTTGCTTGACGAGTTCACCCAGTTCTTTGCATCTCGCAGCGCAAAGAGACCCGCAAGAGTTTCCACGGAGCGTTGCAGGAGCACTAGCAAGATGCATTGCAAAGTTGTCCAAAAACTTCTTCCATTTGCATGCTAACGTGATTTTCATAGGCATACGAATGGCAATCCACCATCCCGCAGCAGTAAGAGAGCTGCGCCCACAATGCTGCTGTTGTGCGGGCTTGCTTCTTCACCTCCTGCAAGCTGCCGGCTCTCCGTCTAGCGAAGGCGAAAGAGCCGCTACTTCGCGCACTGCTGCTTGTGCCGGTGGCGGTGCGCTCCGGAGCGCTGCTTCGGGCGAAAGACGCCGGCCAGCGGCACTTCGCTCCGGATAGCCCCGTACCTCCGTCTTCTGCCTCTCTCGTCGTCTGCATCCTAGCCAAAAGCTTCTCCATGACTTCTCGCCGAGAGAGAAAAGTGTGCCAGCACTGCAAAACATCTTCCGATCTTGCTTGACGAGTTCACCCAGTTCTTTGCATCTAGCAGCTCAAAGAGACCCGCAAGAGTTTCCACGGAGCGTTGCAGGAGCACTAGCAAGATGCATTGCAAAGTTGTCCAAAAAACTTCTTCCATTCGCATGCTAACGTGATTTTCAAAGGCATACGAGTGGCAATCCACCATCCCGCAGCAGTTCGAGAGCTGCGCCCACAATGCTGCTGTTGTGCGGCTTGCTTCTTCACCTCCTGCAAGCTGCCGGCTCTCCGTCTAGCGAAAGCGAAAGAGCCGCTACTTCGCGCACTGCTGCTTGTGCCGGTGGCGGTGCGCTCCGGAGCGCTGCTTCCGGCGAATGACGCCGGCCAGCGGCACTTCGCTCCGGACAGCCCCGTACCTCCGTCTTCTGCCTCTCTCGTCGTCTGCATCCTAGCCAAAAGCTTCTCCATGACTTCTCGCCGAGAGAGAAAGTGTGCCAGCACTGCAAACATCTACCGATCTTGTTTGACGAGTTCACCCAGTTCTTTGCATCTCGCAGCTCAAAGAGACCCGCAAGAGTTTCCACGGAGCGTTGCAGGAGCACTAGCAAGATGCATTGCAAAGTTGTCCAAAAACTTCTTCCATTCGCATGCTAACGTGATTTTCAAAGGCATACGAGTGGCAATCCACCATCCCGCAGCAGTTCGAGAGCTGCGCCCACAATGCTGCTGTTGTGCGGCTTGCTTCTTCACCTCCTGCAAGCTGCCGGCTCTCCGTCTAGCGAAAGCGAAAGAGCCACTACTTCGCGCACTGCTGCTTGTGCCGGTGGCGGTGCGCTCCGGAGCGCTGCTTCCGGCGAAAGACGCCGGCCAGCGGCACTTCGCTCCGGATAGCCCCGTACCTCCGTCTTCTGCCTCTCTCGTCGTCTGCATCCTAGCCAAAAGCTTCTCCATGACTTCTCGCCGAGAGAGAAAGTGTGCCAGCACTGCAAACATCTTCCGATCTTGCTTGACGAGTTCACCCAGTTCTTTGCATCTCGCAGCTCAAAGAGACCCGCAAGAGTTTCCACGGAGCGTTGCAGGAGCACTAGCAAGATGCATTGCAAAGTTGTCCAAAAAACGTCTTCCATTCGCATGCTAACGTGATTTTCATAGGCATAACGAATGGCAATCCACCATCCCGCAGCAGTAAGAGAGCTGCGCCCACAATGCTGCTGTTGTGCGGCTTGCTTCTTCACCTCCTGCAAGCTGCCGGCTCTCCGTCTAGCGAAAGCGAAAGAGCCGCTACTTCGCGCACTGCTGCTTGTGCCGGTGGCGGTGCGCTCCGGAGCGCTGCTTCCGGCGAATGACGCCGGCCAGCGGCACTTCGCTCCGGACAGCCCCCGTACCTCCGTCTTCTGCCTCTCTCGTCGTCTGCATCCTAGCCAAAAGCTTTCTCCATGACTTCTCGCCGAGAGAGAAAGTGTGCCAGCACTGCAAAACATCTACCGATCTTGTTTGACGAGTTCACCCAGTTCTTTGCATCTCGCAGCGCAAAGAGACCCGCAAGAGTTTCCACGGAGCGTTGCAGGAGCACTAGCAAGATGCATTGCAAAGTTGTCCAAAAACTTCTTCCATTCGCATGCTAACGTGATTTTCAAAGGCATACGAGTGGCAATCCACCATCCCGCAGCAGTTCGAGAGCTGCGCCCACAATGCTGCTGTTTGTGCGGCTTGCTTCTTCACCTCCTGCAAGCTGCCGGCTCTCCGTCTAGCGAAAGCGAAAGAGCCACTACTTCGCGCACTGCTGCTTGTGCCGGTGGCAGTGCGCTCCGGAGCGCTGCTTCGGGCGATAGACGCCCGCGAGCGGCACTTCGCTCCCGACAGCTCCGTACCTCCGTCTTCTTCCTCTCTCGTCGTCTGCATCCTAGCCAAAAGCTTCTCCATGACTTCTCGCCGAGAGAGAAAGTGTGCCAGCACTGCAAACATCTAACCGATCTTGCTTGACGAGTTCACCCAGTTCTTTGCATCTCGCAGAGCAAAGAGACCCGCAAGAGTTTCCACGGAGCGTTGCAGGAGCACTAGCAAGATGCATTGCAAAGTTGTCCAAAAACTTCTTCCATTCGCATGCTAACGTGATTTTCAAAGGCATACGAGTGGCAATGCACCATCCCGCAGCAGTTCGAGAGCTGCGCCCACAATGCTGCTGTTGTGCGGCTTGCTTCTTCACCTCCTGCAAGCTGCCGGCTCTCCGTCTAGCGAAAGCGAAAGAGCCGCTACTTCGCGCACTGCTGCTTGTGCCGGTGGCTGTGCGCTCCGGAGCGCTGCTTCGGGCGAAAGACGCCGCCCAGCGGCACTTCGCTCCGGATAGCCCCGTACCTCCGTCTTCTGCCTCTCTCGTCGTCTGCATCCTAGCCAAAAGCTTCTCCATGACTTCTCGCCGAGAGAGAAAGTGTGCCAGCACTGCAAACATCTTCCGATCTTGCTTGACGAGTTCACCCAGTTCTTTGCATCTCGCAGCTCAAAGAGACCCGCAAGAGTTTCCACGGAGCGTTGCAGGAGCACTAGCAAGATGCATTGCAAAGTTGTCCAAAAACTTCTTCCATTCGCATGCTAACGTGATTTTCATAGGCATACGAATGGCAAACCAACATCCCGCAGCAGTAAGAGAGCTGCGCCCACAATGCTGCTGTTGTGCAGCTTGCTTCTTCACCTCCTGCAAGCTGCCGGCTCTCCGTCTAGCGAAGGCGAAAGTGCCGCTTCTTCGCGCACTGCTGCTTGTGCCGGTAGCGGTGCGCTCCGGAGCGCTGCTTCGGGCGATAGACGCCCGCGAGCGGCACTTCGCTCCGGACAGCTCGTACCTCCGTCTTCTGCCTCTCTCGTCGTCTGCATCCTAGCCTAAAGCTTCTCCATGACTCTCGCCGAGAGAGAAAGTGTGCCAGCACTGCAAACATCTTCCGATCTTGCTTGACGAGTTCACCCAGTTCTTTGCATCTAGCAGCGCAAAGAGACCGCCAAGAGTTTCCACGGAGCGTTGCAGGAGCACTAGCAAGATGCATTGCAAAGTTGCCAAAAAACTTCTTCCATTCGCATGCTAACGTGATTTTCATAGGCATACGAATGGGCAAACCACCATCCCGCAGCAGTTCGAGAGCTGCGCACACAAGGCTGCTGTTGTGCGGCTTGCTTCTTCACCTCCTGCAAGCTGCCGGCTCTCCGTCTAGCGAAAGCGGAAAGAGCCGCTACTTCGCGCACTGCTGCTTGTGCCGGTGGGCGGTGCGCTCCGGAGCGCTGCTTCCGGCGAAAGAACGCCGGCCAGCGGCACTTCGCTCCGGATAGCCCCGTACCTCCGTCTTCTGCCTCTCTCGTCGTCTGCATCCTAGCCAAAAGCTTCTCCATGACTTCTCGCCGAGAGAGAAAGTGTGCCAGCACTGCAAACATCTTCCGATCTTGCTTGACGAGTTCACCCAGTTCTTTGCATCTCGCAGCTCAAAGAGACCCGCAAGAGTTTCCACGGAGCGTTGCAGGAGCACTAGCAAGATGCATTGCAAAGTTGTCCAAAAACTTCTTCCATTCGCATGCTAACGTGATTTTCATAGGCATACGAATGGCAATCCACCATCCCGCAGCAGTAAGAGAGCTGCGCACACAAGGCTGCTGTTGTGCGGCTTGCTTCTTCACCTCCTGCAAGCTGCCGGCTCTCCGTCTAGCGAATGCGAAAGAGCCGCTACTTCGCGCACTGCTGCTTGTGCCGGTGGCGGTGCGCTCCGGAGCGCTGCTTCGGGCGAAAGACGGCGGCTAGCGGCACTTCGCTCCGGATAGCCCCGTACCTCCGTCTTCTGCCTCTCTCGTCGTCTGCATCCTAGCCAAAAGCTTCTCCATGACTTCTCGCCGAGAGAGAAAGTGTGCCAGCACTGCAAACATCTTCCGATCTTGCTTGACGAGTTCACCCAGTTCTTTGCATCTCGCAGCTCAAAGAGACCCGCAAGAGTTTCCACGGAGCGTTGCAGGAGCACTAGCAAGATGCATTGCAAAGTTGTCCAAAAACTTCTTCCATTCGCATGCTAACGTGATTTTCATAGGCATACGAGTGGCAATGCACCATCCCGCAGCAGTTCGAGAGCTGCGCCCACAATGCTGCTGTTGTGCGGCTTGCTTCTTCACCTCCTGCAAGCTGCCGGCTCTCCGTCTAGCGAAAGCGAAAGAGCCGCTACTTCGCGCACTGCTGCTTGTGCCGGTGGGCGGTGCGCTCCGGAGCGCTGCTTCGGGCGAAAGACGCCGGCCAGCGGCACTTCGCTCCGGACAGCCCCGTACCTCCGTCTTCTGCCTCTCTCGTCGTCTGCATCCTAGCCAAAAGCTTCTGCATGACTTCTCGCCGAGAGAGGAAAGTGTGCCAGCACTGCAAACATCTACCGATCTTGTTTGACGAGTTCACCCAGTTCTTTGCATCTCGCAGCGCAAAGAGACCCGCAAGAGTTTCCACGGAGCGTTGCAGGAGCACTAGCAAGATGCATTGCAAAGTTGCCAAAAAACTTCTTCCATTCGCATGCTAACGTGATTTTCAAAGGCATACGAGTGGCAATCCACCATCCCGCAGCAGTAAGAGAGCTGCGCCCACAAGGCTGCTGTTGTGCGGCTTG
>NW_024037554.1:0-17999 GCF_015832195.1 Motacilla alba alba
TGCTAACGTGATTTTCATAGGCATACGAGTGGCAATCCACCATCCCGCAGCAGTTCGACAGCTGCGCCCACAATGCTGCTGTTGTGCGGCTTGCTTCTTCACCTCCTGCAAGCTGCCGGCTCTCCGTCTAGCGAAAGCGAAAGAGCCGCTACTTCGCGCACTGCTGCTTGTGCCGGTGGCGGTGCGCTCCGGAGCGCTGCTTCGGGCGAAAGACGCCGGCCAGCGGCACTTCGCTCCGGACAGCCCCGTACCTCCGGCTTCTGCCTCTCTCGTCGTCTGCATCCTAGCCAAAAGCTTCTCCATGACTTCTCGCCGAGAGAGAAAGTGTGCCAGCACTGCAAACATCTTCCGATCTTGCTTGACGAGTTCAGCCAGTTCTTTGCATCTCGCAGCTCGAAGAGACCCGCAAGAGTCTCCACGGAGCGTTGCAGGAGCACTAGCAAGATGCATTGCAAAGTTGTCCAAAAACTTCTTCCATTCGCATGCTAACGTGATTTTCAAAGGCATACGAGTGGCAATCCACCATCCCGCAGCAGTTCGACAGCTGCGCCCACAATGCTGCTGTTGTGCGGCTTGCTTCTTCACCTCCTGCAAGCTGCCGGCTCTCCGTCTAGCGAAAGCGAAAGAGCCGCTTCTTCGCGCACTGCTGCTTGTGCCGGTGGCGGTGCGCTCCGGAGCGCTGCTTCGGGCGAAAGACGCCGACCAGCGGCACTTCGCTCCGGACAGCCCCGTACCTCCGTCTTCTGCCTCTCTCGTCGTCTGCATCCCAGCCAAAAGCTTCTCCATGACTTCTCGCCGAGAGAGAAAGTGTGACAGCACTGCAAACATCTTCCGATCTTGCTTGACGAGTTCACCCAGTTCTTTGCATCTCGCAGCTCAAAGAGACCCGCAAGAGTTTCCACGGAGCGTTGCAGGAGCACTAGCAAGATGCATTGCAAAGTTGTCCAAAAACTTCTTCCATTCGCATGCTAACGTGATTTTCATAGGCATACGAGTGGCAATCCACCATCCCGCAGCAGTTCGACAGCTGCGCCCACAATGCTGCTGTTGTGCGGCTTGCTTCTTCACCTCCTGCAAGCTGCCGGCTCTCCGTCTAGCGAAAGCGAAAGAGCCGCTACTTCGCGCACTGCTGCTTGTGCCGGTGGCGGTGCGCTCCGGAGCGCTGCTTCGGGCGAAAGACGCCGGCCAGCGGCACTTCGCTCCGGACAGCCCCGTACCTCCGGCTTCTGCCTCTCTCGTCGTCTGCATCCTAGCCAAAAGCTTCTCCATGACTTCTCGCCGAGAGAGAAAGTGTGCCAGCACTGCAAACATCTTCCGATCTTGTTTGACGAGTTCACCCAGTTCTTTGCATCTCGCAGAGCAAAGAGACCCGCAAGAGTTTCCACGGAGCGTTGCAAGAGCACTAGCAAGATGCATTGCAAAGTTGTCCAAAAACTTCTTCCATTCGCATGCTAACGTGATTTTCATAGGCATACGAGTGGCAATCCACCATCCCGCAGCAGTTCGACAGCTGCGCCCACAATGCTGCTGTTGTGCGGCTTGCTTCTTCACCTCCTGCAAGCTGCCGGCTCTCCGTCTAGCGAAAGCGAAAGAGCCGCTACTTCGCGCACTGCTGCTTGTGCCGGTGGCGGTGCGCTCCGGAGCGCTGCTTCGGGCGAAAGACGCCGACCAGCGGCACTTCGCTCCGGACAGCCCCGTACCTCCGCCTTCTGCCTCTCTCGTCGTCTGCATCCTAGCCAAAAGCTTCTCCATGACTTCTCGCCGAGAGAGAAAGTGTGACAGCACTGCAAACATCTTCCGATCTTGCTTGACGAGTTCACCCAGTTCTTTGCATCTCGCAGCTCAAAGAGACCCGCAAGAGTTTCCACGGAGCGTTGCAGGAGCACTAGCAAGATGCATTGCAAAGTTGTCCAAAAACTTCTTCCATTCGCATGCTAACGTGATTTTCATAGGCATACGAGTGGCAATCCACCATCCCGCAGCAGTTCGAGAGCTGCGCCCACAATGCTGCTGTTGTGCGGCTTGCTTCTTCACCTCCTGCAAGCTGCCGGCTCTCCGTCTAGCGAAAGCGAAAGAGCCGCTTCTTCGCGCACTGCTGCTTGTGCCGGTGGCGGTGCGCTCCGGAGCGCTGCTTCGGGCGAAAGACGCCGGCCAGCGGCACTTCGCTCCGGACAGCCCCGTACCTCCGTCTTCTGCCTCTCTCGTCGTCTGCATCCCAGCCAAAAGCTTCTCCATGACTTCTCGCCGAGAGAGAAAGTGTGACAGCACTGCAAACATCTACCGATCTTGTTTGACGAGTTCACCCAGTTCTTTGCATCTCGCAGCGCAAAGAGACCCGCAAGAGTTTCCACGGAGCGTTGCAGGAGCACTAGCAAGATGCATTGCAAAGTTGTCCAAAAACTTCTTCCATTCGCATGCTAACGTGATTTTCAAAGGCATACGAGTGGCAATCCACCATCCCGCAGCAGTTCGACAGCTGCGCCCACAATGCTGCTGTTGTGCGGCTTGCTTCTTCACCTCCTGCAAGCTGCCGGCTCTCCGTCTAGCGAAAGCGAAAGAGCCGCTTCTTCGCGCACTGCTGCTTGTGCCGGTGGCGGTGCGCTCCGGCGCGCTGCTTCGGGCGAAAGACGCCGGCCAGCGGCACTTCGCTCCGGACAGCCCCGAACCTCCGGCTTCTGCCTCTCTCGTCGTCTGCATCCTAGCCAAAAGCTTCTCCATGACTTCTCGCCGAGAGAGAAAGTGTGCCAGCACTGCAAACATCTTCCGATCTTGCTTGACGAGTTCACCCAGTTCTTTGCATCTCGCAGAGCAAAGAGACCCGCAAGAGTTTCCACGGAGCGTTGCAGGAGCACTAGCAAGATGCATTGCAAAGTTGTCCAAAAACTTCTTCCATTCGCATGCTAACGTGATTTTCAAAGGCATACGAGTGGCAATCCACCATCCCGCAGCAGTTCGAGAGCTGCGCCCACAATGCTGCTGTTGTGCGGCTTGCTTCTTCACCTCCTGCAAGCTGCCGGCTCTCCGTCTAGCGAAAGCGAAAGAGCCGCTTCTTCGCGCACTGCTGCTTGTGCCGGTGGCGGTGCGCTCCGGAGCGCTGCTTCGGGCGAAAGACGCCGGCCAGCGGCACTTCGCTCCGGACAGCCCCGTACCTCCGTCTTCTGCCTCTCTCGTCGTCTGCATCCTAGCCAAAAGCTTCTCCATGACTTCTCGCCGAGAGAGAAAGTGTGCCAGCACTGCAAACATCTTCCGATCTTGCTTGACGAGTTCACCCAGTTCTTTGCATCTCGCAGCGCAAAGAGACCCGCAAGAGTTTCCACGGAGCGTTGCAGGAGCACTAGCAAGATGCATTGCAAAGTTGCCAAAAAACTTCTTCCATTCGCATGCTAACGTGATTTTCAAAGGCATACGAGTGGCAATCCACCATCCCGCAGCAGTAAGAGAGCTGCGCCCACAATGCTGCTGTTGTGCGGCTTGCTTCTTCACCTCCTGCAAGCTGCCGGCTCTCCGTCTACCGAAGGCGAAAGAGCCGCTTCTTCGCGCACTGCTGCTTGTGATGGTCTCGGTGCGCCCCCGTGTGGTGCTTTCGGGCGAAAGACGCCGGCCAGCGGCACTTCGCTCCGGACAGCCCCGTACCTCCGTCTTCTGCCTCTCTCGTCGTCTGCATCCAAGCCAAAAGCTTCTCCATGACTTTTCGCCGACAGAAATTGGGTGCCAGCACAGCAAACGTCTCCCAGTCTTGGCCCTGATTTTTGTCGTGGCTGCGCATTGTTGAAGCATTTATCTTTTTAATAAAGCGGCGAATTTATTTCGAGATGGCTATGATCTCTTCATACTTATCCTTGTGCGGTCAAGACACAGCAACAATACATTCTTGAGAAAGGAAAACATCTCGAGAGATATTCCAGTCCATCGGTGTGGCGCAGCTGCTGAAAAAGGGCAAAGCTGAAGAACCTTGCTCATCTTAATTTCTGTGCATCTCGCAGCATGCGAAGCATGAGGCAGCCGAGCACCGCGCTTTTGTGCGCTCTTAATGGAATTGCAAAAAATCCCACAGCTTTTCATCCACAAGCACAGTCAGCTGCATTCGCTTTTGCTTCTTGAAAAACTCACCGCTCTCCTTATATCGGTGTAGATCTTGATCTCTGGTTCCTGGGACTTTACCCAAGTGTTTGCTGTTTTGTACTTTCTTCTTTGGCAGTCAGGAACTTGTATATATAATCTGGTACATGTTTCTTGGAAAACATTTCCTGTCTAAAAATGATACATAGCTGCAATTTACCCGACTGTATATAACTACTCTTTTACTGTATAAAAAAGTGTATTAGAATGATACACCACCTGAATTTCAATGATTGAAAAAAGCGTCTTACTTCTTTTTCCTATTCTCTGTATTTCCTTCTCTTTGTTATGTTTCTTTGGCTATTATGTGCGTGCCCAATGGTTTTTCTGTTCCTGTTGTGGGACAGCAAATGTTCAGGCTCTTCTAATTTTGTCACTAATTAAATAATCCATCTTCCCCGCCGGAAAGATGCAGGATGTGTCTCATTTTCACTGCTCCTGTTTTGTTTCCTTATTCTTTTGAATGGCTCCCTGTCTTCCTACTCACACTCTGAGTAACGAATTTCTAATTTTCTTTCCTATCTGCCTTTATCAATTTTTCTCTGACTTGGATGCTATTGAATTAAGCCATGCCAAGTTGAAGAATTGCATCAAGAAGAGTGCTCAATGAAAAAAAAAACATTTAGTTTTGGGGTTCTATCACAGAAGAGTTCAAAGACTCTTCCCATGTGAAGAATATCTGATGAATATCTTAAAAACTATCATCTCTGTGTAAGTATTTTGCATCCAGTTCTTGCTCTAGTCCTTGCTTTGGCAAATTTGACACAAGTGAGGCATTGTGTGTTTTGCAGCTTCTAGGGAGATGGTTCCAGGTCTTGAGAAAGTCGTGGGCTTTGTCTCATCTTTAGACATCTGAAAATCACCTAGGCATCCCAAAGACTCATTAGAAATACAAATACCTGCAGGGAACCGGAGGTGAGCTTCATCTTACCATGTGTCTTGAACAGGGTGTTCTATGTGTGAAAGAGATTCTAGTCAGAATTCTGCTCAGTACAGTCCATCAAGTTGAGAGAATTGATCATTTTAATCTGGGCTTTATATCCACAGAGGCTGAAGGTGTCTCCATGCTCCAGTGCCTATCAGTCTTCTCAAATATTTCAATCCATGAGTTGAATTCTAGAAGCAAAAACTTTTCTCCAGGTGACCTTTACCAAGAGACTCAATGTTAGGTGGAATCAAACAACTCCTTTTTTATCCATTTTATCGAAAGTGATCTTAAAGATTCAATCCATATGCTTAGGTGAGAGAAATCCTACCATTGGCAGATGGCATGTATTGGCCAGTATTGACAGCAGAAAGAAGCAAAAAAGCATGCCAAAAAATGCTGAATGCAGTAAGCAGACCATCAAGCAAACCGGTGGAAAAATAGTTGCTTTGTATGTAAGATGAATCGGAGAGATACATATGGAGTTCTTCATGATGTTTTTCATTGACATTTAAACTAGGAAAGAGGTTAAAACTATGATGGAAGGGATTAATTGCTTGATGTTAGAGTATTTCTTTAGAGAGACATAACAAGTGAATACATGTTTAACCAGTTATCGGCTTCCCATCAGCAATGGGTGCACTTTAATTGCCTTTAAAAGCTGTAATGAAATACTTTTTAAAGCAATTTTTTCCCCTTATTTTTGCAAGAGCTTTTTTCTGTTATTTTTGAAAAATAGGAAAAATTTCCAGTAAAGGATCAACGGGCTGCTCTGTCATTTAATATTAGAAAACACTTATGGTATACTTTCTAGAAGAAAAAGTACCTAAAAAAAGGAGTATTCCCATTATGCTTGTAAAACGATCTTCCAACCATAAGAAAATCAAAAATTATACTATTTCAAGGATCTCACACTCCTAGAACACATTCATTTACCACACTCACAATTTATCAAACACAGCTTGTAATTAGACCTCTAAGAGTCAAACAGAGCGTTGTATCCACAGGCACTGTGAGAGCAGCCTGAGGTGGCACAGGTGGCAGGTTGTACGTGAGCTAGATCTTGATCAATGCGGCATTACAGCAGCCAACCGGGGCCTGCACGCAAGGCCCATCCAAAAAATGTGGTGAGCTTTTTCCCAGGGAAACCAAACTCACCACCTCACCTTCCTGGTCTCAGGCCCCAAATGGCCACAAAAGTACTGTGCGGGCAACAGCCCAGGAAAAAAACCTCAACACCTCACCGTCTAGGTCTCAGTTTGCAGAGCTCTGTGGGCACTGTGCAAGCACCCAACGTTGGCACAGCTATCAGCCTTTAATTGGATGGCATCCTGATTAATACAGAAATCGAGCAGGCACCAAGCATCAACGTGCTTAGGGACACCTAGGTATTGTGCATTATACTGCCCAAGGAGAAAAAAACCCACCACCCCAAGGTCTTAGTCTCAGTTTGCAGAGTTCCGTGGGCACTCTCAAAGCAGCCAGAGCTAGCACAGGTGGCAGCTTGTCCCTGAGAGGCATCTTGATATTTGTGGATATCCAGGAGGCAACAGGCCCCTTAGGGCCGAGGGCCTACCTGGTACTGACAAAGGCTTCTTCCCAGAAAAACAAAGCTCACCATCCCACGTTGCTGGTCTCAGTTTGTAGAGCTCCATGGGCACTCTCAAAGCAGCCCGAGTTGGCACAGGTGGCAGCTTGACCCGGGACGGCACCGTGATATTCGGGCAAATCCAGCGGGGAGCCGGCCGCTAAGGGTGGAGGGCCGACCTAGTACAGAGATAGTCTTCTACCCAGCAAAACAAGACACACTACCCGACGTTCCAGGCCACAGTTTGAAGAGCTCCATGGGCACTCTCAAAGCAGCCCGAGTTGGCACAGGTGGCAGCTTGTCCCTGGGCGGCATCTTGTTATTCGGGGAAATCCAGCCTGCAACCGGACCCATAGGGCCGAAGGCCTACCTGGTACTGACAAAGGCTTCTGCCGGGAAAACAAAACTCAGAACCCCACGGTCCCGGTCTCAGTTTGCAGAGCTCCATGGGCACTCTCAAAGCAGCCCGAGTTGGCACAGGTGGCAGAATATCCCTGGGCGGCATCTTGATATTCGTGGAAATCCAGCAGGCAGCCAGCCATGAAGGGCCGAGGGCCTACCTGGTACTGACAAAGGCTTCTGCCGAGGAAAAAAAAAAACTCACCATCCCACGCTCCTGGTTTCTGTTTGTAGAGCACCATGGGTACTCTCAAAGCAGCCCAAGTTGGCACAGGTGGCAGCTTGTTCCTGGGCGGCATCTAGATATGCGTGGAAATCCAGCAGGCAGACTGCCTCTAAGGGCCGAGGTCCTACTTGGTACAGACAAAGGGTTCTGCCCGGGAAAAAAAAACCCGAAACCCCACATACTTTGGCTCAGTTTGAAGAGATCCGTGGGCACTCTCAAAGCAGCGTGAGTTGGCACAGGTGGCAGCTTGTCCCTGGGCGGCATCTTGATATTCGTGGAAGTCTTGCTGCCAGCCTGCCCCTAAGGGCCGAGGGCCTACCTGGTACTTACAATGGCTTCTGCCCGGGGAAACATAACCCATAACCCCATGTACCCTGTCTCAGTTTTTAGAGCTCCGTGGGCACCCTCAAAGCAGCCCGAGCTGGCACAGGTGGCAGCTTGTCCCTGGGCAGCATCTTGATATTCGTGGAAATTCAGCAGGCAGCCTGCCCCTAAGGAACAAGGGCCTACCTGGTACTGAGAGAGGCTTCTGCCCGAGAAAACAAAACCCACAACCCTAGGTTATGGTCTCAGTTTGCAGAGCTCCGTGGGCACCCTCAAAGCAGCGCGAGTTGGCCCAAGTGGCAGCTTGTCCCTGGGCAGCATCTTGATATTCGTGGAAATCCAGCAGGCAGACGGCCCTGAAGTTCCGGGAGCCTGCCTGGTACTGCAAATGCTTCTGCCCGGGGAAACAAAACTCACCAAGGCAAGTTCCTGGTCTAACTTTGCAGAGCTCCATGGGCACTCTCAAAGCAGCCCGAGTTGGCACAGGTGGCAGCTTGTCCCTGGGTGGCATCTTGATATTCGTGGAAATCCAGCAGGCAGACTGCCTCTAAGGGCTGAGGGCCTACTTCGTACTGACAAAGGCTTCTGCCCGGGAAAACAAAACCCATAACCCCACATACTTTCTCTCAGTTTGAAGAGCTCTGTGGGCACTCTCAAAGCAGCCCGAGTTGGCACAAGTGGCAGCTTGTCCCTGGGCAGCATTTTGATATTCGTGGAAATCCTGCAGGCAGCTGGCCCCCAAGGGCCAAGGGCCGACCTGGTACTGACAAAGGCTTCTGCCCGGGAAAACAAAACTCAGAACACCACGTTTCTGGTCTCAGTTTGCAGAGCACCATGGGCACTCTCAAAGCAGCGCGAGTTGGCACAGGTGGCAGCTTGTCCCTGGGCAGCATCTTGATATTCGTGGAAATCCAGCAGGCTGCCTGCCCTTAAGGACCGAGGGCCTACCTGGCACTTCAAATGCTTCTGCCCGGAGAAACAAAACTCAACACCCCAGGTTCATGGTCTCAGTTTGCAGAGCTCCATGGGCACTCTCAAAGCAGCCCGAGTTGGCACAGGTGGCAGCTCCTCCGTGGGCAGCATCTTGATATTCATGGAAATTCAGCAGGCTGACGGCCCTGAAAGACCATGGGCCTACCTAGTACTGACAAAGGCTTCTGCCCGGGAAAACAAAACTCAGCACCCCACCGTCCTGGCCACAGTTTGCAGAGCTCCATGGGCACTCTCAAAGCAGCGCGAGTTGGCACAGGTGGCAGCTTGTCCCTGGGCAGCATCTTGATATTCGTGGAAATCCTGCAGGCAGCCTGCCCCTAAGGAACAAGGGCCTACCTGGTACTGACAAAGGCTTCTGCCCGGGAAAACAAAACCCACAACCCTACCTTCCTGGTCTCAGTTTGCAGAGCTCCGTGGGCACCCTCAAAGCAGCGCGAGTTGGCACAAGTGGCAGCTTGTCCCTGGGCAGCATCTTGATATTCGTGGAAATCCAGGAGGCAGCCGGCCCTGAAGTTCCGAGAGCCTGCCTTGTACTGCAAATACTTCTGCCCGGGGAAACAAAACTCACCAAGGCAAGTTCCTGGTCTAACTTCGCAGAGCTCCATGGGCACTCTCAAAGCAGCCCGAGTTGGCACAGGTGGCAGCTTGTCCCTGGGCGGCATCTTGATATTCGGGAAATCCAGCAGGCAGACTGCCTCTAAGCGCTGAGGGGCTTCTTGGTACTGACAAAGGCTTCTGCCCGGGAAAACAAAACCCACGACCCCACGTTCCTGGTCTCAGTTTGCAGAGCTCCATGGGCACTCTCAAAGCAGCCCGAGTTGGCACAGGTGGCAGCTTGTCCCTGGGCGGCATCTTGATATTCGTGGAAATCCAGCCGGCAGCCTGCCCCTGTGGAACAAGGGCCCACCTGGTACTCACAAAGGCTTCTGACCGGGAAAACAAAACTCACCACCACACGTTCCTGGTCTCAGTTTGCAGAGCGCCATGGGCACTATCAAAGCAGCCCGAGTTGGCACAGGTGGCAGCTCCTCCGTGGGCAGCATCTTGATATTCATTGAAATTCAGCAGGCTGACGGCCCTGAAAGACCATGGGCCTACCTAGTACTGACAAAGGCTTCTGCCCGGGAAAACAAAACAGAGCACCCCACCGTCCTGGCCACAGTTTGCAGAGCTCCGTGGGCACTCTCAAAGCAGCGCGAGTTGGCACAGGTGGCAGCTTGTCCCTGGGCAGCATCTTGATATTCGTGGAAATCTTGCTGCCAGCCTGCCCCTAAGGAACAAGGGCCTACCTGGTACTGAGAGAGGCTTCTGCCCGGGAAAACAAAACCCACAGTCCTACGTTCCTGGTCTCAGTTTGCAGAGCTCCGTGGGCACCCTCAAAGCACCGCGAGTTGGCACAAGTTGCAGTTTGTCCCTGGGCAGCATCTTGATATTCGTGGAAATTGAGCCGGCAGCCTGCCCCTGAGGAACAAGGGCCCTCCTGGTACTGACAAAGGCTTCTGCCCCGGAAAACAAAACCCACCACCCCACGTTTCTGGTCTCAGTTTGCAGAGCACCATGGGCACTCTCAAAGCAGCCCGAGTTGGCACAGGTGGCAGCTTGTCCCTGGGCGGCATCTTGATATTCGTGGAAATCCTGCAGGCAGCCGGCCCCCAAGGGCCAAGGGCCTACCTGGTACTGACAAAGGCTTCTGCTCTGGAGAAACAAAAGCGCCCAGCACCCCACGTTGCCTGCCCTGGTCTCAGTTTTGCAGAGCACCATGGGCTCCATGGGAACTCTCAAAGCAGCCCGAGTTGGCACAGGTGGCAGCTTGTCCCTGGGCAGCATCTTGATATTCGTGGAAATCTTGCTGCCAGCCTGCCCCTAAGGAACAAGGGCCTACCTGGTACTGACAAAGGCTTCTGCCCGGGAAAACAAAACCCACAACCCTACGTTCCTGGTCTCAGTTTGCAGAGCTCCGTGGGCACCCTCAAAGCAGCGCGAGTTGGCACAAGTGGAAGCTTGTCCCTGGGCGGCATCTTGATATTCGTGGAAATCCAGGAGGCAGCCGCCCTGAATTACGAGAGCCTACCTGGTACTGCAAATGCTTCTGCCCGGGGAAACAAAACTCACCAAGGCAAGTTCCTGGTCTCACTTCGCAGAGCTTCATGGGCACTCTCAAAGCAGCCCGAGTTGGCACAGGTGGCAGCTTGTCCCTGGGTGGCATCTTGATATGCGTGGAAATCCAGCAGGCAGACTGCCTCTAAGGGCTGAGGGCCTACTTGGTACTGACAAAGGCTTCTGCCTGGGAAAACAAAACCCATAACCCCACATACTTTCTCTCAGTTTGAAGAGCTCTGTGGGCACTCTCAAAGCAGCCCGAGTTGGCACAGGTGGCAGCTTGTCCCTGGGCGGCATCTTGATATTCGTGGAAATCCTGCAGGCAGCTGGCCCCCAAGGGCCAACGGCCTACCTGGTACTGACAAAGGCTTCTGCCCGGGAAAACAAAACTCAGAACACCACTTTCCTGGTCTCAGTTTTTAGAGCTCCATGGGCACTCTCAAAGAAGCCCGAGTTGGCACAGGTGGCAGCTTGTCCCTTGGCGGAAACTAGATTTTCGTGGAAATCCTGGTGCCAGTCTCCCCCAAAGGGCCGAGGGCCTACCTGTTCCTGTAAATGTTTCTGCCCGGGAAAACAAAACCCACAAACCCACGTTCCTGGTCTCAGTTTGAAGAACTCCGTGGGCACTCTCAAAGCAGCCCGAGTTGGCACAGGTGGCAGAATATCCCTGGGCAGCTTCTTGATATTCAGGGAAATCTTGCTGTCAGGCTGTCCCTAAGGAACAAGGGCCTACTTGGTACTGACAAAGGCTTCTGCCCTGGAAAACAAAACCCAGCACCCCACGTTTCTGGTCTCAGTTTGCAGAGCACCATGGGCACTCTCAAAGCAGCACGAGTTGGCACAAGTGGCAGCTTGTCCCTGGGCAGCATCTTGATATTCGTGGAAATCCAGCAGGCTGCCTGCCCTTAAGGACCGAGGGCCTACCTGGCACTGCAAATGCTTCTGCCCGGAGAAACAAAACTCAGCACCCCAGGTTCCCGGTCTAACTTTGCAGAGCTCCATGGGCACTCTCAAAGCAGCCCGAGTAGGCACAGGTGGCAGCTTGTCCCTGGGTGGCATCTTGATATGTGTGGAAATCCAGCAGGCAGACTGCCTCTAAGGGCTGAGGGCCTACTTGGTACTGACAAAGGCTTCTGCCCGGGAAAACAAAACCCATAACCCCACATACTTTCTCTCAGTTTGAAGAGCTCCGTGGGCACTCTCAAAGCAGCCCGAGTTGGCACAAGTGGCAGCTTGTCCCTGGGCAGCATCTTGATATTCGTGGAAATCCTGCAGGCAGCTGGCCCCCAAGGGCCAAGGCCTGACCTGGTACTGACAAAGGCTTCTGCCCGGGAAAACAAAACCCATAACCCCACGTTTCTGGTCTCAGTTTGCAGAGCACCATGGGCACTCTCATAGCAGCCCGAGTTAGCACAGGTGGCAGCTTGTCCCTGGGCAGCATCTTGATATTCGTGGAATTCCAGCAGGCTGCCTGCCCTTAAGGACTGAGGGCCTACCTGGGACTGACAAAGGCTTCTGCCCGGGGAAACAAAACTCAGCACCCCAGGTTCATGGTCTCAGTTTGCAGAGCTCCATGGGCACTCTCAAAGCAGCCCGAGTTGGCACAGGTGGCAGCTTGTCCCTGGGCAGCATCTTGATATTCGTGGAAATCTTCCTGCCAGCCTGCCCCTAAGGAACAAGGGCCTACCTGGCACTGACAAAGGCTTCTGCCCGGGAAAACAAAACCCACAACCCTACGTTCCTGGTCTCAGTTTGCAGAGCTCCGTGGGCACCCCCAAAGCAGCGCGAGTTGGCACAAGTGGCAGCTTGTCCCTGGGCAGCATCTTGATATTCGTGGAAATCCAGCCGGCAGACTGCCCCTGAGGAACAAGGGCCCTCCTGGTACTGACAAAGGCTTCTGCCCGTGGGCACCCTCAAAAGCCCAAAGGTGGCAGCTTGTCCCTGGGCGGCCCGTGGAAATCCTGCAGGCAGCCGGCCCCCAAGGGCCAAGGGCCTACCCTGACAAACGTTGGAAAACAAAACCCAGCACCCCACGTTTCTGGTCTCAGTTTGCAGAGCACCATGGGCACTCTCAAAGCAGCGCGAGTTGGCACAGGTGGCAGCTTGTCCTTTGGCAGCATCTTGATATTCGTGGAAATCCAGCAGGCTGCCTGCCCTTAAAGACCAAGGGCCTACCTGGCACTGCAAATGTTTCTGCCCAGAGAAACAAAACTCAGCACCTCACGTTAATGGTCCCAGTTTGCAGAGCTCCATGGGAACTCTCAAAGCAGCCCGAGTTGGCACAGGTGGCAGCTTGTCCCTGGGCAGCATCTTGATATTCGTGGAAATCTTGCTGCCAGCCTGCCCCTAAGGAACAAGGGCCTACCTGGTACTGAGAGAGGCTTCTGCCCGGGAAAACAAAACCCACAACCCTACGTTCCTGGTCTCAGTTTGCAGAGCTCCGTGGGCACCCTCAAAGCAGCGCGAGTTGGCACAAGTGGCAGCTTGTCCCTGGGCAGCATCTTGATATTCGTGGAAATCCAGCAGGCAGACGGCCCTGAAGTTCCGAGAGCCTGCCTGGTACTGCAAAGGCTTCTGCCCGGGGAAACAAAACTCACCAAGGCAAGTTCCTGGTCTCACTTTGCAGAGCTCCATGGGCACTCTCAAAGCAGCCCGAGTTGGCACAGGTGGCAGCTTGTCCCTGGGTGGCATCTTGATATTCGTGGAAATCCAGCAGGCAGACTGCCTCTAAGGGCTGAGGGCCTACTTGGTACTGACAAAGGCTTCTGCCCGGGAAAACAAAACCCATGACAAACCCCACATACTTTCTCTCAGTTTGCAGAGCTCCGTGGGCACTCTCAAAGCAGCCCGAGTTGGCACAGGTGGCAGCTTGTCCCTGGGCAGCATCTTGATATTTGTGGAAATCCTGCAGGCAGCCGGCCCCCAAGGGCCAAGGGCCGACCTGGTACTGACAAAGGCTTCTGCCCGGGAAAACAAAACCCAGCACCCCACGTTTCTGGTCTCAGTTTGCAGAGCTCCGTGGGCACTCTCAAAGCAGCCCGAGTTGGCACAGGTGGCAGCTTGTCCCTGGGCGGCATCTTGATATTTGTGGAAATCCTGCAGGCAGCCGGCCCCCAAGGGCCAAGGCCTGACCTGGTACTGACAAAGGCTTCTGCCCGGGGAAACAAAACCCACCACCCCACGTTCCAGGTCTCAGTTTGCAGAGCTCCATGGGCACTCTCAAACCAGCCCGAGTTGGCACAGGTGGCAGCTTGTCCCTGGGCGGCATCTTGTTATTCGGGGAAATCCAGCCTGCAACCGGACCCATAGGGCCGAAGGCCTACCTGGTACTGACAAAGGCTTCTGCCGGGAAAACAAAACTCAGAACCCCACGGTCCCGGTCTCAGTTTGCAGAGCTCCATGGGCACTCTCAAAGCAGCCCGAGTTGGCACAGGTGGCAGAATATCCCTGGGCGGCATCTTGATATTCGTGGAAATCCAGCAGGCAGCCAGCCATGAAGGGCCGAGGGCCTACCTGGTACTGACAAAGGCTTCTGCCGAGGAAAAAAAAAACCTCACCATCCCACGCTCCTGGTTTCTGTTTGTAGAGCACCATGGGTACTCTCAAAGCAGCCCAAGTTGGCACAGGTGGCAGCTTGTTCCTGGGCGGCATCTAGATATGCGTGGAAATCCAGCAGGCAGACTGCCTCTAAGGGCCGAGGTCCTACTTGGTACTGACAAAGGGTTCTGCTAGGGAAAAAAAAACCCGAAACCCCACATACTTTGGCTCAGTTTGAAGAGATCCGTGGGCACTCTCAAAGCAGCGTGAGTTGGCACAGGTGGCAGCTTGTCCCTGGGCGGCATCTTGATATGCGTGGAAGTCTTGCTGCCAGCCTGCCCCTAAGGGCCGAGGGCCTACCTGGTACTTACAATGGCTTCTGCCCGGGGAAACATAACCCATAACCCCATGTACCCTGTCTCAGTTTTTAGAGCTCCGTGGGCACTCTCAAAGCAGCCCGAGCTGGCACAGGTGGCAGCTTGTCCCTGGGCAGCATCTTGATATTCGTGGAAATTCAGCAGGCAGCCTGCCCCTAAGGAACAAGGGCCTACCTGGTACTGAGAGAGGCTTCTGCCCGAGAAAACAAAACCCACAACCCTAGGTTATGGTCTCAGTTTGCAGAGCTCCGTGGGCACCCACAAAGCAGCGCGAGTTGGCCCAAGTGGCAGCTTGTCCCTGGGCAGCATCTTGATATTCGTGGAAATCCAGCAGGCAGACGGCCCTGAAGTTCCGAGAGCCTGCCTGGTACTGCAAATGCTTCTGCCCGGGGAAACAAAACTCACCAAGGCAAGTTCCTGGTCTCACTTTGCAGAGCTCCATGGGCACTCTCAAAGCAGCCCGAGTTGGCACAGGTGGCAGCTTGTCCCTGGGTGGCATCTTGATATTCGTGGAAATCCAGCAGGCAGACTGCCTCTAAGGGCTGAGGGCCTACTTCGTACTGACAAAGGCTTCTGCCCGGGAAAACAAAACCCATAACCCCACATACTTTCTCTCAGTTTGAAGAGCTCTGTGGGCACTCTCAAAGCAGCCCGAGTTGGCACAAGTGGCAGCTTGTCCCTGGGCAGCATTTTGATATTCGTGGAAATCCTGCAGGCAGCTGGCCCCCAAGGGCCAAGGGCCGACCTGGTACTGACAAAGGCTTCTGCCCGGGAAAACAAAACTCAGAACACCACGTTTCTGGTCTCAGTTTGCAGAGCACCATGGGCACTCTCAAAGCAGCCCGAGTTGGCACAGGTGGCAGCTTGTCCCTGGGCAGCATCTTGATATTCGTGGAAATCCAGCAGGCTGCCTGCCCTTAAGGACCGAGGGCCTACCTGGCACTTCAAATGCTTCTGCCCGGAGAAACAAAACTCAACACCCCAGGTTCATGGTCTCAGTTTGCAGAGCTCCATGGGCACTATCAAAGCAGCCCGAGTTGGCACAGGTGGCAGCTCCTCCGTGGGCAGCATCTTGATATTCATTGAAATTCAGCAGGCTGACGGCCCTGAAAGACCATGGGCCTACCTAGTACTGACAATGGCTTCTGCCCGGGAAAACAAAACTCAGCACCCCACCGTCCTGGCCTCAGTTTGCAGAGCTCCATGGGCACTCTCAAAGCAGCGCGAGTTGGCACAGGTGGCAGCTTGTCCCTGGGCAGCATCTTGATATTCGTGGAAATCCTGCAGGCAGCCTGCCCCTAAGGAACAAGGGCCTACCTGGTACTGACAAAGGCTTCTGCCCGGGAAAACAAAACCCACAACCCTACCTTCCTGGTCTCAGTTTGCAGAGCTCCGTGGGCACCCTCAAAGCAGCGCGAGTTGGCACAAGTGGCAGCTTGTCCCTGGGCAGCATCTTGATATTCGTGGAAATCCAGGAGGCAGCCGGCCCTGAAGTTCCGAGAGCCTGCCTTGTACTGCAAAGGCTTCTGCCCGGGGAAACAAAACTCACCACCCCACGTTCCTGGTCTCACTTTGCAGAGCTCCATGGGCACTCTCAAAGCAGCCCGAGTTGGCACAGGTGGCAGCTTGTCCCTGGGCGGCATCTTGATATTCGGGCAAATCCAGCAGGCAGACTGCCTCTAAGGCTGAGGGCCTACCTGGTACTGACAAAGGCTTCTGCCCGGGAAAACAAAACCCACGACCCCACGTTCCTGGTCTCAGTTTGCAGAGCTCCATGGGCACTCTCAAAGCAGCCCGAGTTGGCACAGGTGGCAGCTTGTCCCTGGGCGGCATCTTGATATTCGTGGAAATCCAGCAGGCAGCCTGCCCCTAAGGAACAAGGGCCTACCTGGTACTGACAAAGGCTTCTGCCCGGGAAAACAAAACTCACCATCCCACGTTCCTGGTCTCAGTTTGCAGAGCACCATGGGCACTCTCAAAGCAGCCCGAGTTGGCACAGGTGGCAGCTCCTCCGTGGGCAGCATCTTGATATTCATGGAAATTCAGCAGGCTGACGGCCCTGAAAGACCAAGGGCCTACCTAGTACTGACAAAGGCTTCTGCCCGGGAAAACAAAACAGAGCACCCCACGTCCTGGTCACAGTTTGCAGAGCTCCGTGGGCACTCTCAAAGCAGCGTGAGTTGGCACAGGTGGCAGCTTGTCCCTGGGCAGCATCTTGATATTCGTGGAAATCTTGCTGCCAGCCTGCCCCTAAGGGCCAAGGGCCTACCTGGTACTGAAAGGCTTCTGCCCGGGAAAACAAAACCCACAGTCCCACGTTCCTGGTCTCAGTTTGCAGAGCTCCGTGGGCACTCTCAAAGCAGCCCGAGTTGGCACAGGTGGCAGCTTGTCCCTGGGCAGCATCTTGATATTCGTGGAAATCCAGCAGGCAGCCTGCCCCTAAGGAACAAGGGCCTACCTGGTACTGACAAAGGCTTCTGCCCCGGAAAACAAAACCCAGCACCCCACGTTTCTGGTCTCAGTTTGCAGAGCACCATGGGCACTCTCAAAGCAGCCCGAGTTGGCACAGGTGGCAGCTTGTCCCTGGGCAGCATCTTGATATTCGTGGAAATCCTGCAGGCAGCCTGCCCCCAAGGGCCAAGGGCCGACCTGGTACTGACAAAGGCTTCTGCCCGGGGAAAACAAAACCCAGCACCCCACGTTTCTGGTCTCAGTTTGCAGAGCACCATGGGCACTCTCAAAGCAGCCCGAGTTGGCACAGGTGGCAGCTTGTCCCTGGGCAGCATCTTGATATTCGTGGAAATCTTGCTGCCAGCCTGCCCCTAAGGAACAAGGGCCTACCTGGTACTGACAAAGGCTTCTGCCCGGGAAAACAAAACCCACAACCCTACGTTCCTGGTCTCAGTTTGCAGAGCTCCGTGGGCACCCTCAAAGCAGCGCGAGTTGGCACAAGTGGCAGCTTGTCCCTGGGCAGCATCTTGATATTCGTGGAAATCCAGGAGGCAGCCGCCCTGAATTACGAGAGCCTACCTGGTACTGCAAATGCTTCTGCCCGGGGAAACAAAACTCACCAAGGCAAGTTCCTGGTCTCACTTCGCAGAGCTCCATGGGCACTCTCAAAGCAGCCCGAGTTGGCACAGGTGGCAGCTTGTCCCTGGGTGGCATCTTGATATGCGTGGAAATCCAGCAGGCAGACTGCCTCTAAGGGCTGAGGGCCTACTTGGTACTGACAAAGGCTTCTGCCTGGGAAAACAAAACCCATAACCCCACATACTTTCTCTCAGTTTGAAGAGCTCCGTGGGCACTCTCAAAGCAGCCCGAGTTGGCACAGGTGGCAGCTTGTCCCTGGGCGGCATCTTGATATTCGTGGAAATCCTGCAGGCAGCTGGCCCCCAAGGGCCAAGGGCCTAC
>NW_024037555.1:0-17854 GCF_015832195.1 Motacilla alba alba
CCCTGGGCAGCATTTTGATATTCGGGGAAATCTTGCTGCCAGGCTGTCCCTAAGGAACAAGGGCCTACTTGGTACTGACAAAGGCTTCTGCCCTGGAAAACAAAACCCAGCACCCCACGTTTCTGGTCTCAGTTTGCAGAGCACCATGGGCACCCTCAAAGCAGCGTGAGTTGGCACAGGTGGCAGCTTGTCCCTGGGCAGCATCTTGATATTCGTGGAAATCCAGCAGGCTGCCTGCCCTTAAGGACCGAGGGCCTACCTGGCACTGCAAATGCTTCTGCCCGGAGAAACAAAACTCAGCACCCCAGGTTCATGGTCTCAGTTTGCAGAGCTCCGTGGGCACTCTCAAAGCAGCCCGAGTTGGCACAGGTGGCAGAATATCCCTGGGCAGCATCTTGATATTCGTGGAAAGCTTGCTGCCAGCCTGCACCTAAGGAACAAGGGCATACCTGGTACTGAGAGAGGCTCCTGCCCGGGGAAAGAAAACCCACCAGCCCATGTTCCACATCTCAGTTTGCAGAGCTCCATGGGCACTCTCAATGCAGCCCAAGTTGGCACAGGTGGCAGCTTGTCCCTGGGCGGCATCTTGATATTTGTGGAAATCCTGCAGGCAGCCGGCCCCCAAGGGCCAAGGCCTGACCTGGTACTGACAAAGGCTTCTGCCAGGGGAAACAAAACCCAGCACCCCACGTTTCTGGTCTCAGTTTGCAGAGCTCCATGGGCACCCTCAAAGCAGCCCGAGTTGGCACAGGTGGCAGCTTGTCCCTGGGCAGCATCTTGATATTCGCGGAAATCCAGCAGGCAGTCGGCCCTGAAATTCCGAGGGCCTACCTGGTACTGACAAATGCTTCTGCCCGGGGAAACAAAACTCACCAACGCATGTTCCTGGTCTCACTTTGCAGAGCTCCAAGGGCACTCTCAAAGCAGCGCAAGTTGGCACAGGTGGCAGCTTGTCCCTGGGCAGCATCTTGATATTCGTGGAAATTGAGCCGCCAGCCTGCCCCTGATGAACAAGGGCCCTCCTGGTACTGACAAAGGCTTCTGCCCAGGGAAACAAAACCCACAACCCCACGTTCCACATCTCAGTTTGCAGAGCTCCATGGGCACTCTCAAAGCAGCCCGAGTTGGCACAGGTGGCAGTTTGTCCCTGGGCGGCATCTTAATATTCGTGGAAATCCTGCAGGCAGCCGGCCCCCAAGGGCCAAGGGCCTACCTGGTACTGAGAGAGGCTTCTGCCCGGGAATACAAAACCCACAATCCTACGTTCCTGGTCTCAGTTTGCATAGCTCCGTGGGCACCCTCAAAGCAGCGCGAGTTGGCACAAGTGGCAGCTTGTCCCTGGGTGGCATCTTGATATTCGTGGAAATCCAGCGGGCAGCCTGCCCCTGAGGAACAAGGGCCCTCCTGGTACTGACAAAGGCTTCTGCCCAGGGAAACCAAATCCACCACCCCACGTTCCACATCTCAGTTTGCAGAGCTCCATGGGCACTCTCAAAGCAGCCCAAGTTGGCACAGGTGGCAGCTTTTTCCTGGGCGGCATCTAGATATTCGTGGAAATCCTGCAGGCAGCCGGCCCCCAAGGGCCAAGGGCCGACCTGGTACTGACAAAGGCTTCTGCCAGGGGAAACAAAACCCAGCACCCCACGTTTCTGGTCTCAGTTTGCAGAGCTCCGTGGGCACCCTCAAAGCAGCCCGAGTTGGCACAGGTGGCAGCTTGTCCCTGGGCAGCATCTTGATATTCGTGGAAATCCTGCAGGCTGCCAGCCCTTAAAGACCAAGGGCCTACCTGGCACTGCAAATGTTTCTGCCCAGAGAAACAAAACTCAGCACCTCACGTTAATGGTCCCAGTTTGCAGAGCTCCATGGGAACTCTCAAAGCAGCCCGAGTTGGCACAGGTGGCAGCTTGTCCCTGGGCAGCATCTTGATATTCGTGGAAATCTTGCTGCCAGCCTGCCCCTAAGGAACAAGGGCCTACCTGGTACTGAGAGAGGCTTCTGCCCGGGAAAACAAAACCCACAATCCTACGTTCCTGGTCTCAGTTTGCAGAGCTCCGTGGGCACCCTCAAAGCAGCGCGAGTTAGCACAAGTGGAAGCTTGTCCCTGGGCAGCATCTTGATATTCGTGGAAATCCAGAAGGCAGCCGGCCCTGAATTACGAGAGCCTACCTGGTACTGTAAATGCTTCTGCCCGGGGAAACAAAACTCACCAAGGCAAGTTCCTGGTCTCACTTTGCAGAGCTCCGTGGGCACCCTCAAAGCAGCGTGAGTTAGCACAAGTGGAAGCTTGTCCCTGGGCAGCATCTTGATATTCGTGGAAATCCAGGAGGCAGCCGGCCCTGAATTACGAGAGCCTTCCTGGTACTGCAAATGCTTCTGCCCGGGGAAACAAAACTCACCAAGGCAAGTTCCTGGTCTCACTTTGCAGAGGTCCATGGGCACGCTCAAAGCAGCCCGAGTTGGCACAGGTGGCAGCTTGTCCCTGGGTGGCATCTTGATATGCGTGGAAATCCAGCAGGCAGACTGCCTCTAAGGGCTGAGGGCCTACTTGGTACTGACAAAGGCTTCTGCCCTGGAAAACAAAACCCATAACCCCACATACTTTCTCTCAGTTTGAAGAGCTCTGTGGGCACTCTCAAAGCAGCCCGAGTTGCCACAGGTGGCAGCTTGTCCCTGGGCGGCATCTTGATATTCGTGGAAATCCTGCAGGCAGCTGGCCCCAAAGGGCCAACGGCCTACCTGGTACTGACAAAGGCTTCTGCCCGGGAAAACAAAACTCAGAACACCACGTTTCTGGTCTCAGTTTGCAGAGCACCATGGGCACTCTCAAAGCAGCGCGAGTTGGCACAGGTGGCAGCTTGTCCCTGGGCAGCATCTTGATATTCGTGGAAACCCAGCAGGCTGCCTGCCCTTAAGGACCGAGGGCCTACCTGGCACTTCAAATGCTTCTTCCCGGAGAAACAAAACTCAGCAACCCAGGTTCATGGTCTCAGTTTGCAGAGCTCCATGGGCACTCTCAAAGCAGCCCGAGTTGGCACAGGTGGCAGCATGTCCCTGGGCAGCATCTTGATATTCGTGGAAATCTTGCTGCCAGCCTGCCCCTAAGGAACAAGGGCCTACCTGGTACTGAGAGAGGCTTCTGCCCGGGAAAACAAAACCCACAACCCTACGTTCCTGGTCTCAGTTTGCAGAGCTCCGTGGGCACCCTCAAAGCAGCCCGAGTTGGCACAGGTGGCAGCTTGTCCCTGGGCAGCATCTTGATATTCGTGGAAATCCTGCAGGCTGCCAGCCCTTAAAGACCAAGGGCCTACCTGGCACTGCAAATGTTTCTGCCCTGGCAAACAAAACTCAGCACCTCACGTTAATGGTCCCAGTTTGCAGAGCTCCATGGGAACTCTCAAAGCAGCCCGAGTTGGCACAGGTGGCAGCTTGTCCCTGGGCAGCATCTTGATATTCGTGGAAATCTTGCTGCCAGCCTGCCCCTAAGGAACAAGGGCCTACCTGGTACTGAGAGAGGCTTCTGCCCGGGAAAACAAAACCCACAACCCTACGTTCCTGGTCTCAGTTTGCAGAGCTCCGTGGGCATCCTCAAAGCAGCGCGAGTTGGCACAAGTGGCAGCTTGTCCCTGGGCAGCATCTTGATATTCGTGGAAATCCAGGAGGCAGCCGGCCCTGAATTACGAGAGCCTACCTGGTACTGCAAATGCTTCTGCCCGGGGAAACAAAACTCAGCACCCCACGTTCCTGGTCTCACTTTGCAGAGCACCATGGGCACTCTCAAAGCAGCGCGAGTTGGCACAGGTGGCAGCTTGTCCCTGGGTGGCATCTTGATATGTGTGGAAATCCAGCAGGCAGACTGCCTCTAAGGGCTGAGGGCCTACTTGGTACTGACAAAGGCTTCTGCCCTGGAAAACAAAACCCATAACCCCACATACTTTCTCTCAGTTTGAAGAGCTCTGTGGGCACTCTCAAAGCAGCCCGAGTTGCCACAGGTGGCAGCTTGTCCCTGGGCGGAAACTTGATTTTCGTGGAATCCTCGTGCCAGCCTCCCCCAAAGGGCCGAGGGCCTACCTGGTCCTGTAAATGTTTCTGCCCGGGAAAAGAAAACCCACAAACCCACGTTCCTGGTCTCAGTTTGAAGAACTCCGTGGGCACACTCAAAGCAGCCCGAGTTGGCACAGGTGGCAGCTTGTCCCTGGGCAGCATCTTGATATTCGGGGAAATCTTGCTGCCAGGCTGCCCCTAAGGAACAAGGGCCTACTTGGTACTGACAAAGGCTTCTGCCCTGGAAAACAAAACCCAGCACCCCACGTTTCTGGTCTCAGTTTGCAGAGCACCATGGGCACCCTCAAAGCAGTGCGAGTTGGCACAGGTGGCAGCTTGTCCCTGGGCAGCATCTTGATATTCGGGGAAATACAGCAGGCTGCCTGCCCTTAAGGACCGAGGGCCTACCTGGCACTGCAAATGCTTCTGCCCGGAGAAACAAAACTCAGCACCCCAGGTTCATGGTCTCAGTTTGCAGAGCTCCGTGGGCACTCTCAAAGCAGCCCGAGTTGGCACAGGTGGCAGAATATCCCTGGGCAGCATCTTGATATTCGTGGAAAGCTTGCTGCCAGCCTGCACCTAAGGAACAAGGGCATACCTGGTACTGAGAGAGGCTTCTGCCTGGGAAAACAAAACCCACAACCCTACGTTCCTGGTCTCAGTTTGCAGAGCTCCGTGGGCACCCTCATAGCAGCACGAGTTGGCCCAAGTGGCAGCTGGTCCCTGGGCAGCATCTTGATATTCGTGGAAATCCAGCCGGCAGCCTGCCCCTGAGGAACAAGGACTCTCCTGGTACTGACAAAGGCTTCTGCCCAGGGAAAGAAAACCCACCAGCCCATGTTCCACATCTCAGTTTGCAGAGCTCCATGGGCACTCTCAAAGAAGCCCAAGTTGGCACAGGTGGCAGCTTGTCCCTGGGCGGCATCTTGATATGTGTGGAAATCCTGCAGGCAGCCGGCCCCCAAGGGCCAAGGGCCGACCTGGTACTGACAAAGGCTTCTGCCAGGGGAAACAAAACCCAGCACCCCACGTTTCTGGTCTCAGTTTGCAGAGCTCCATGGGCACAATCAAAGCAGCCCGAGTTGGCACAGGTGGCAGCTTGTCCCTGGGCGGCATCTTGATATTTGTGGAAATCCTGCAGGCAGTCGGCCCTGAAATTCCGAGGGCCTACCTGGTACTGACAAATGCTTCTGCCCGGAGAAACAAAACTCACCAACGCACGTTCCTGGTCTCACTTTGCAGAGCTCCAAGGGCACTCTCAAAGCAGCGCGAGTTGGCACAAGTGGAAGCTGGTCCCTGGGCAGCATCTTGATATTTGTGGAAATCCAGGAGGCAGCCGGCCCTGAATTACGAGAGCCTACCTGGTACTGCAAATGCTTCTGCCCAGGGAAACAAAACTCACCAAGGCAAGTTCCTGGTCTCAGTTTGCAGAGCTCCATGGGCACTCTCAAAGCAGCCCGAGTTGGCACAGGTGGCAGCTTGTCCCTGGGCAGCATCTTGATATTCGTGGAAATCCAGCCGGCAGCCTGCCCCTGAGGAACAAGGGCCCTCCTGGTACAGACAAAGGCTTCTGCCCGGGAAAACAAAAGCCATAACCCCACGTTCCTGGTCTCAGTTTGCAGAGCACCGTGGGCACTCTCAAAGCAGCCCGAGTTGGCACAGGTGGCAGCTTGTCCCTGGGCAGCATCTTGATATTCGTGGAAATCCTGCAGGCAGCCGGCCCCCAAGGGCCGACCTGGTACTGACAAAGGCTTCTGCCAGGGGAAACAAAACCCAGCACCCCACGTTTCTGGTCTCAGTTTGCAGAGCTCCGTGGGCACCCTCAAAGCAGCCCGAGTTGGCACAGGTGGCAGCTTGTCCCTGGGCAGCATCTTGATATTCGTGGAAATCCTGCAGGCTGCCAGCCCTTAAAGACCAAGGGCCTACCTGGCACTGCAAATGTTTCTGCCCTGGCAAACAAAACTCAGCACCTCACGTTAATGGTCCCAGTTTGCAGAGCTCCATGGGCACTCTCAAAGCAGCCCGAGTTGGCACAGGTGGCAGCTTGTCCCTGGGCAGCATCTTGATATTCGTGGAAATCTTGCTGCCAGCCTGCCCCTAAGGAACAAGGGCCTACCTGGTACTGAGAGAGGCTTCTGCCCGGGAAAACAAAACCCACAACCCTACGTTCCTGGTCTCACTTTGCAGAGCTCCGTGGGCACCCTCAAAGCAGCGCGAGTTGGCACAAATGGAAGCTTGTCCCTGGGCAGCATCTTGATATTCGTGGAAATCCAGGAGGCAGCCGGCCCTGAATTATGAGAGCCTACCTGGTACTGCAAATGCTTCTGCCCAGGGAAACAAAACTCACCAAGGCAAGTTCCTGGTCTCACTTTGCAGAGCTCCATGGGCACTCTCAAAGCAGCGCAAGTTGGCACAGGTGGCAGCTTGTCCCTGGGTGGCATCTTGATATGCGTGGAAATCCAGCAGGCAGACTGCCTCTAAGGGCTGAGGGCCTACTTGGTACTGACAAAGGCTTCTGCCCTGGAAAACAAAACCCATAACCCCACATACTTTCTCTCAGTTTGAAGAGCTCTGTGGGCACTCTCAAAGCAGCCCGAGTTGCCACAGGTGGCAGCTTGTCCCTGGGCGGCATCTTGATATTCGTGGAAATCCTGCAGGCAGCTGGCCCCCAAGGGCCAACCGCCTACCTGGTACTGACAAAGGCTTCTGCCCGGAAAACAAACCTCAGAACACCACTTTCCTGGTCTCAGTTTGCAGAGCACCATGGGCACTCTCAAAGCAGCCCGAGTTGGCACAGGTGGCAGCTTGTCCCTGGGCGGAAACTTGATTTTCGTGGAATCCTCGTGCCAGCCTCCCCCAAAGGGCCGAGGGCCTACCTGGTCCTGTAAATGTTTCTGCCCGGGAAAAGAAAACCCACAAACCCACGTTCCTGGTCTCAGTTTGAAGAACTCCGTGGGCACACTCAAAGCAGCCCGAGTTGGCACAGGTGGCAGAATATCCCTGGGCAGCATTTTGATATTCGGGGAAATCTTGCTGCCAGGCTGTCCCTAAGGAACAAGGGCCTACTTGGTACTGACAAAGGCTTCTGCCCTGGAAAACAAAACCCAGCACCCCACGTTTCTGGTCTCAGTTTGCAGAGCACCATGGGCACCCTCAAAGCAGTGCGAGTTGGCACAGGTGGCAGCTTGTCCCTGGGCAGCATCTTGATATTCGTGGAAATACAGCAGGCTGCCTGCCCTTAAGGACCGAGGGCCTACCTGGCACTGCAAATGCTTCTGCCCGGAGAAACAAAACTCAGCACCCCAGGTTCATGGTCTCAGTTTGCAGAGCTCCGTGGGCACTCTCAAAGCAGCCCGAGTTGGCACAGGTGGCAGAATATCCCTGGGCAGCATCTTGATATTCGTGGAAAGCTTGCTGCCAGCCTGCACCAAAGGAACAAGGGCATACCTGGTACTGAGAGAGGCTTCTGCCCGGGAAAACAAAACCCACAGTCCTACGTTCCTGGTCTCAGTTTGCAGAGCTCCGTGGGCACCCTCATAGCAGCACGAGTTGGCACAAGTGGCAGCTGGTCCCTGGGCAGCATCTTGATATTCGTGGAAATCCAGCCGGCAGCCTGCCCCTGAGGAACTAGGACTCTCCTGGTACTGACAAAGGCTTCTGCCCGGGGAAAGAAAACCCACCAGCCCATGTTCCACATCTCAGTTTGCAGAGCTCCATGGGCACTCTCAAAGAAGCCCAAGTTGGCACAGGTGGCAGCTTGTCCCTGGGCGGCATCTTGATATTCGTGGAAATCCTGCAGGCAGCCGGCCCCCAAGGGCCAAGGGCCGACCTGGTACTGACAAAGGCTTCTGCCAGGGGAAACAAAACCCAGCACCCCACATTTCTGGTCTCAGTTTGCAGAGCTCCATGGGCACCATCAAAGCAGCCCGAGTTGGCACAGGTGGCAGCTTGTCCCTGGGCAGCATCTTGATATTCGTGGAAATCTTGCTGCCAGCCTGCCCCTAAGGAACAAGGGCCTACCTGGCACTGAGAGAGGCTTCTGCCCGGGAAAACAAAACCCACAATCCTACGTTCCTGGTCTCAGTTTGCAGAGCTCCGTGGGCACCCTCAAAGCAGCGCGAGTTGGCACAAGTGGCAGCTTGTCCCTGGGCGGCATCTTGGTATTGGCGGAAATCCAGCAGGCAGACGGCCCCTAAGGGCCGTGGGCCTACCTGGAACAGACAAAGCCTTCTGCCCTGTTAAACAATATTCGCCAACACACGTTCATGGTCTCAGTTTGCAGAGCTCCATGGGTACTCTAAAATCAGCGTGAGTTGCCACAGGTGGCAGCTTGTCCCTGGGTGGCATCTTGATATTCGTCGAAATCCGGCAGGCCGACGGCCCCTAAGGACTGAGAGCCTACCTGGTACTGACAAAGGCTTCTGCCCAGGAAAAAAAAACCCACCACCCCACGTTCCGGGTCTCAGTTTGCAGAGCTCTGTGGGCACTCTTAAAGCAGCCCGAGTTGGCACAGGTGGCAGCTTGCCCCTGGGCGGCATCTTGATATTGGCGGAAATCCAGCCGGCAGCCGGCCCATAAGTGCCAAGGGCCTACCTGGTACTGACAAATGCTTCTGCCCAGGGAAACAAAACAGACCAACCCACGTTCCTGGTCTCAGTTGGCAGAGCTCTTTAGGCACTCTGCAAGCAGCCTGACTTGGCACTGGTGGCAGCCTGTCCCTTGGTGGTAACTTGAAATTCGTGGAAATCTAGCAACCAGCTAGCCGCAGTGGGCTGGCGTTGTGCGGCTTGCTTCTTCACCTCCTGCAAGCTGCCGGCTCTCCGTCTAGCGAAAGCGAAAGAGCCGCTACTTCGCGCACTGCTGCTTGTGCCGGTGGCGGTGCGCTCCGGAGCGCTGCTTCGGGCGAAAGACGCCGGCCAGCGGCACTTCGCTCCGGACAGCCCCGTACCTCCGGCTTCTGCCTCTCTCGTCGTCTGCATCCTAGCCAAAAGCTTCTCCATGACTTCTCGCCGAGAGAGAAAGTGTGCCAGCACTGCAAACATCTTCCGATCTTGCTTGACGAGTTCACCCAGTTCTTTGCATCTCGCAGCGCAAAGAGACCCGCAAGAGTTTCCACGGAGCGTTGCAGGAGCACTAGCAAGATGCATTGCAAAGTTGTCCAAAAACTTCTTCCATTCGCATGCTAACGTGATTTTCAAAGGCATGCGAGTGGCAATCCACCATCCCGCAGCAGTTCGAGAGCTGCGCCCACAATGCTGCTGTTGTGCGGCTTGCTTCTTCACCTCCTGCAAGCTGCCGGCTCTCCGTCTAGCGAAAGCGAAAGAGCCGCTACTTCGCGCACTGCTGCTTGTGCCGGTGGCGGTGCGCTCCGGCGCGCTGCTTCGGGCGAAAGACGCCGGCCAGCGGCACTTCGCTCCGGACAGCCCCGTACCTCCGTCTTCTGCCTCTCTCGTCGTCTGCATCCTAGCCTAAAGCTTCTCCCTGACTTCTCGCCGAGAGAGAAAGTGTGCCAGCTCTGCAAACATCTTCCGTACTTGCTTGACGAGTTCACCCAGTTCTTTGCATCTCGCAGCGCAAAGAGACCCGCAAGAGTTTCCACGGAGCGTTGCAGGAGCACTAGCAAGATGCATTGCAAAGTTGCCAAAAAACTTCTTCCATTCGCATGCTAACGTGATTTTCATATGCATACGAGTGGCAATCCACCATCCCGCAGCAGTAAGAGAGCTGCGCCCTCAATGCTGCTGTTGTGCGGCTTGCTTCTTCACCTGCTGCAAGCTGCCGGCTCTCCGTCTAGCGAAAGCGAAAGAGCCGCTACTTCGCGCACTGCTGCTTGTGCCGGTGGCGGTGCGCTCCGGCGCGCTGCTTCGGGCGAAAGACGCCGGCCAGCGGCACTTCGCTCCGGACAGCCCCGTACCTCCGTCTTCTGCCTCTCTCGTCGTCTGCATCCTAGCCAAAAGCTTCTCCATGACTTCTCGCCGAGAGAGAAAGTGTGCCAGCACTGCAAACATCTTCCGATCTTGCTTGACGAGTTCACCCAGTTCTTTGCATCTCGCAGCGCAAAGAGACCCGCAAGAGTTTCCACGGAGTGTTGCAGGAGCACTAGCAAGATGCATTGCAAAGTTGTCCAAAAACTTCTTCCATTCGCATGCTAACGTGATTTTCAAAGGCATACGAGTGGCAATCCACCATCCCGCAGCAGTAAGAGAGCTGCGCCCTCAATGCTGCTGTTGTGCGGCTTGCTTCTTCACCTCCTGCAAGCTGCCGGCTCTCCGTCTAGCGAAGGCGAAAGAGCCGCTTCTTCGCGCACTGCTGCTTGTGCCGGTGGCGGTGCGCTCCGGAGCGCTGCTTCGGGCGAAAGACGCCCGCGAGCGGCACTTCGCTCCGGACAGCTCCGTACCTCCGTCTTCTGCCTCTCTCGTGGTCTGCATTCTAGCCTAAAGCTTCTCCATGACTTCTCGCCGAGAGAGAAAGTGTGCCAGCACTGCAAACATCTTCCGATCTTGCTTGACGAGTTCACCCAGTTCTTTGCATCTCGCAGAGCAAAGAGACCCGCAAGAGTTTCCACGGAGCGTTGCAGGAGCACTAGCAAGATGCATTGCAAAGTTGTCCAAAAACTTCTTCCATTCGCATGCTAACGTGATTTTCAAAGGCATACGAGTGGCAATCCACCATCCCGCAGCAGTAAGAGAGCTGCGCCCACAATGCTGCTGTTGTGCGGCTTGCTTCTTCACCTCCTGCAAGCTGCCGGCTCTCCGTCTAGCGAAAGCGAAAGAGCCGCTACTTCGCGCACTGCTGCTTGTGCCGGTGGCGGTGCGCTCCGGAGCGCTGTTTCGGGCGATAGACGCCCGCGAGCGGCACTTCGCTCCGGACAGCTCCGTACCTCCGTCTTCTGCCTCTCTCGTCGTCTGCATCCAAGCCAAAAGCTTCTCCATGACTTTTCGCCGACAGAAATTGGGTGCCAGCACAGCAAACGTCTCCCAGTCTTGGCCCTGATTTTTGTCGTGGCTGCGCGTTGTTGAAGCATTTATCTTTTTAATAAAGCGGCGAATTTATTTCGAGATGGCTATGATCTCTTCATACTTATCCTTGTGCGGTCAAGACACAGCAACAATACATTCTTGAGAAAGGAAAACATCTCGAGAGATATTCCAGTCCATCGGTGTGGCGCAGCTGCTGAAAAAGGGCAAAGCTGAAGAACCTTGCTCATCTTAATTTCTGTGCATCTCGCAGCATGCGAAGCATGAGGCAGCCGAGCACCGCGCTTTTGTGCGCTCTTAATGGAATTGCAAAAAATCCCACAGCTTTTCATCCACAAGCACAGTCAGCTGCATTCGCTTTTGCTTCTTGAAAAACTCACCGCTCTCCTTATATCGGTGTAGATCTTGATCTCTGGTTCCTGGGACTTTACCCAAGTGTTTGCTGTTTTGTACTTTCTTCTTTGGCAGTCAGGAACTTGTATATATAATCTGGTACATGTTTCTTGGAAAACATTTCCTGTCTAAAAATGATACATAGCTGCAATTTACCCGACTGTATATAACTACTCTTTTACTGTATAAAAAAGTGTATTAGAATGATACACCACCTGAATTTCAATGATTGAAAAAAGCGTCTTACTTCTTTTTCCTATTCTCTGTATTTCCTTCTCTTTGTTATGTTTCTTTGGCTATTATGTGCGTGCCCAATGGTTTTTCTGTTCCTGTTGTGGGACAGCAAATGTTCAGGCTCTTCTAATTTTGTCACTAATTAAATAATCCATCTTCCCCGCCGGAAAGATGCAGGATGTGTCTCATTTTCACTGCTCCTGTTTTGTTTCCTTATTCTTTTGAATGGCTCCCTGTCTTCCTACTCACACTCTGAGTAACGAATTTCTAATTTTCTTTCCTATCTGCCTTTATCAATTTTTCTCTGACTTGGATGCTATTGAATTAAGCCATGCCAAGTTGAAGAATTGCATCAAGAAGAGTGCTCAATGAAAAAAAAAACATTTAGTTTTGGGGTTCTATCACAGAAGAGTTCAAAGACTCTTCCCATGTGAAGAATATCTGATGAATATCTTAAAAACTATCATCTCTGTGTAAGTATTTTGCATCCAGTTCTTGCTCTAGTCCTTGCTTTGGCAAATTTGACACAAGTGAGGCATTGTGTGTTTTGCAGCTTCTAGGGAGATGGTTCCAGGTCTTGAGAAAGTCGTGGGCTTTGTCTCATCTTTAGACATCTGAAAATCACCTAGGCATCCCAAAGACTCATTAGAAATACAAATACCTGCAGGGAACCGGAGGTGAGCTTCATCTTACCATGTGTCTTGAACAGGGTGTTCTATGTGTGAAAGAGATTCTAGTCAGAATTCTGCTCAGTACAGTCCATCAAGTTGAGAGAATTGATCATTTTAATCTGGGCTTTATATCCACAGAGGCTGAAGGTGTCTCCATGCTCCAGTGCCTATCAGTCTTCTCAAATATTTCAATCCATGAGTTGAATTCTAGAAGCAAAAACTTTTCTCCAGGTGACCTTTACCAAGAGACTCAATGTTAGGTGGAATCAAACAACTCCTTTTTTATCCATTTTATCGAAAGTGATCTTAAAGATTCAATCCATATGCTTAGGTGAGAGAAATCCTACCATTGGCAGATGGCATGTATTGGCCAGTATTGACAGCAGAAAGAAGCAAAAAGCATGCCAAAAATGCTGAATGCAGTAAGCAGGCCATCAAGCAAACCGGTGGAAAAATAGTTGCTTTGTATGTAAGATGAATCGGAGAGATACATATGGAGTTCTTCATGATGTTTTTCATTGACATTTAAACTAGGAAAGAGGTTAAAACTATGATGGAAGGGATTAATTGCTTGATGTTAGAGTATTTCTTTAGAGAGACATAACAAGTGAATACATGTTTAACCAGTTATCGGCTTCCCATCAGCAATGGGTGCACTTTAATTGCCTTTAAAAGCTGTAATGAAATACTTTTTAAAGCAATTTTTTCCCCTTATTTTTGCAAGAGCTTTTTTCTGTTATTTTTGAAAAATAGGAAAAATTTCCAGTAAAGGATCAACGGGCTGCTCTGTCATTTAATATTAGAAAACACTTATGGTATACTTTCTAGAAGAAAAAGTACCTAAAAAAAGGAGTATTCCCATTATGCTTGTAAAACGATCTTCCAACCATAAGAAAATCAAAAATTATACTATTTCAAGGATCTCACACTCCTAGAACACATTCATTTACCACACTCATAATTTATCAAACACAGCTTGTAATTAGACCTCTAAGAGTCAAACAGAGCGTTGTATCCACAGGCACTGTGAGAGCAGCCTGAGGTGGCACAGGTGGCAGGTTGTACGTGAGCTAGATCTTGATCAATGCAGCATTACAGCAGCCAACCGGGGCCTGCACGCAAGGCCCATCCAAAAAATGTGGTGAGCTTTTTCCCAGGGAAACCAAACTCACCACCTCACCTTCCTGGTCTCAGGCCCCAAATGGCCACAAAAGTACTGTGGCGGGCAACAGCCCAGGAAAAAAACCTCAACACCTCACCGTCTAGGTCTCAGTTTGCAGAGCTCTGTGGGCACTGTGCAAGCACCCAACGTTGGCACAGCTATCAGCCTTTAATTGGATGGCATCCTGATTAATACAGAAATCGAGCAGGCACCAAGCATCAACGTGCTTAGGGACACCTAGGTATTGTGCATTATACTGCCCAAGGAGAAAAAAACCACCACCCCAAGGTCTTAGTCTCAGTTTGCAGAGTTCCGTGGGCACTCTCAAAGCAGCCAGAGCTAGCACAGGTGGCAGCTTGTCCCTGAGAGGCATCTTGATATTTGTGGATATCCAGGAGGCAACAGGCCCCTTAGGGCCGAGGGCCTACCTGGTACTGACAAAGGCTTCTTCCCAGAAAAACAAAGCTCACCATCCCACGTTGCTGGTCTCAGTTTGTAGAGCTCCATGGGCACTCTCAAAGCAGCCCGAGTTGGCACAGGTGGCAGCTTGACCCGGGACGGCACCGTGATATTCGGGCAAATCCAGCGGGGAGCCGGCCGCTAAAGGTGGAGGGCCGACCTAGTACAGAGATAGTCTTCTACCCAGAAAAACAAGACACACTACCCGACGTTCCAGGCCACAGTTTGAAGAGCTCCATGGGCACTCTCAAAGCAGCCCGAGTTGGCACAGGTGGCAGCTTGTCCCTGGGCGGCATCTTGTTATTCGGGGAAATCCAGCCTGCAACCGGACCCATAGGGCCGAAGGCCTACCTGGTACTGACAAAGGCTTCTGCCGGGAAAACAAAACTCAGAACCCCACGGTCCCGGTCTCAGTTTGCAGAGCTCCATGGGCACTCTCAAAGCAGCCCGAGTTGGCACAGGTGGCAGAATATCCCTGGGCGGCACCTTGATATTCGTGGAAATCCAGCAGGCAGCCAGCCATGAAGGGCCGAGGGCCTACCTGGTACTGACAAAGGCTTCTGCCGAGGAAAAAAAAAAAAACTCACCATCCCACGCTCCTGGTTTCTGTTTGTAGAGCACCATGGGTACTCTCAAAGCAGCCCAAGTTGGCACAGGTGGCAGCTTGTTCCTGGGCGGCATCTAGATATGCGTGGAAATCCTGCAGGCAGACTGCCTCTAAGGGCCGAGGTCCTACTTGGTACAGACAAAGGGTTCTGCCCGGGAAAAAAAAACCCGAAACCCCACATACTTTGGCTCAGTTTGCAGAGCACCGTGGGCACTCTCAAAGCAGCGTGAGTTGGCACAGGTGGCAGCTTGTCCCTGGGCAGCATCTTGATATTCGTGGAAATCCTGCAGGCAGCCGGCCCCCAAGGGCCAAGGGCCGACCTGGTACTGACAAAGGCTTCTGCCAGGGGAAACAAAACCCAGCACCCCACGTTTCTGGTCTCAGTTTGCAGAGCTCCGTGGGCACCCTCAAAGCAGCCCGAGTTGGCACAGGTGGCAGCTTGTCCCTGGGCAGCATCTTGATATTCGTGGAAATCTTGCTGCCAGCCTGCCCCTAAGGAACAAGGGCCTACCTGGTACTGAGAGAGGCTTCTGCCCGGGAAAACAAAACCCACAACCCTACGTTCCTGGTCTCACTTTGCAGAGCTCCGTGGGCACCCTCAAAGCAGCGCGAGTTGGCACAAATGGAAGCTTGTCCCTGGGCAGCATCTTGATATTCGTGGAAATCCAGGAGGCAGCCGGCCCTGAATTATGAGAGCCTACCTGGTACTGCAAATGCTTCTGCCCAGGGAAACAAAACTCACCAAGGCAAGTTCCTGGTCTCACTTTGCAGAGCTCCATGGGCACTCTCAAAGCAGCGCAAGTTGGCACAGGTGGCAGCTTGTCCCTGGGTGGCATCTTGATATGCGTGGAAATCCAGCAGGCAGACTGCCTCTAAGGGCTGAGGGCCTACTTGGTACTGACAAAGGCTTCTGCCCTGGAAAACAAAACCCATAACCCCACATACTTTCTCTCAGTTTGAAGAGCTCTGTGGGCACTGTCAAAGCAGCCCGAGTTGCCACAGTTGGCAGCTTGTCCCTGGGCAGCATCTTGATATTCGTGGAAATCCAGCCGGCAGCCTGCCCCTGAGGAACTAGGACTCTCCTGGTACTGACAAAGGCTTCTGCCCGGGGAAAGAAAACCCACCAGCCCATGTTCCACATCTCAGTTTGCAGAGCTCCATGGGCACTCTCAAAGAAGCCCAAGTTGGCACAGGTGGCAGCTTGTCCCTGGGCGGCATCTTGATATTCGTGGAAATCCTGCAGGCAGCCGGCCCCCAAGGGCCAAGGGCCGACCTGGTACTGACAAAGGCTTCTGCCAGGGGAAACAAAACCCAGCACCCCACGTTTCTGGTCTCAGTTTGCAGAGCTCCATGGGCACCATCAAAGCAGCCCGAGTTGGCACAGGTGGCAGCTTGTCCCTGGGCAGCATCTTGATATTCGTGGAAATCTTGCTGCCAGCCTGCCCCTAAGGAACAAGGGCCTACCTGGCACTGAGAGAGGCTTCTGCCCGGGAAAACAAAACCCACAATCCTACGTTCCTGGTCTCAGTTTGCAGAGCTCCGTGGGCACCCTCAAAGCAGCGCGAGTTGGCACAAGTGGCAGCTTGTCCCTGGGCGGCATCTTGGTATTGGCGGAAATCCAGCAGGCAGACGGCCCCTAAGGGCCGTGGGCCTACCTGGAACAGACAAAGCCTTCTGCCCTGTTAAACAATATTCGCCAACACACGTTCATGGTCTCAGTTTGCAGAGCTCCATGGGTACTCTAAAATCAGCGTGAGTTGCCACAGGTGGCAGCTTGTCCCTGGGTGGCATCTTGATATTCGTCGAAATCCGGCAGGCCGACGGCCCCTAAGGACTGAGAGCCTACCTGGTACTGACAAAGGCTTCTGCCCAGGAAAAAAAAACCCACCACCCCACGTTCCGGGTCTCAGTTTGCAGAGCTCTGTGGGCACTCTTAAAGCAGCCCGAGTTGGCACAGGTGGCAGCTTGCCCCTGGGCGGCATCTTGATATTGGCGGAAATCCAGCCGGCAGCCGGCCCATAAGTGCCAAGGGCCTACCTGGTACTGACAAATGCTTCTGCCCAGGGAAACAAAACAGACCAACCCACGTTCCTGGTCTCAGTTGGCAGAGCTCTTTAGGCACTCTGCAAGCAGCCTGACTTGGCACTGGTGGCAGCCTGTCCCTTGGTGGTAACTTGAAATTCGTGGAAATCTAGCAACCAGCTAGCCGCAGTGGGCTGGCGTTGTGCGGCTTGCTTCTTCACCTCCTGCAAGCTGCCGGCTCTCCGTCTAGCGAAAGCGAAAGAGCCGCTACTTCGCGCACTGCTGCTTGTGCCGGTGGCGGTGCGCTCCGGAGCGCTGCTTCGGGCGAAAGACGCCGGCCAGCGGCACTTCGCTCCGGACAGCCCCGTACCTCCGTCTTCTGCCTCTCTCGTCGTCTGCATCCTAGCCAAAAGCTTCTCCATGACTTCTCGCCGAGAGAGAAAGTGTGCCAGCACTGCAAACATCTACCGATCTTGTTTGACGAGTTCACCCAGTTCTTTGCATCTCGCAGCGCAAAGAGACCCGCAAGAGTTTCCACGGAGCGTTGCAGGAGCACTAGCAAGATGCATTGCAAAGTTGTCCAAAAAACTTCTTCCATTCGCATGCTAACGTGATTTTCAAGGCATGCGAGTGGCCAATCCACCATCCCGCAGCAGTTCGAGAGCTGCGCCCACAATGCTGCTGTTGTGCGGCTTGCTTCTTCACCTCCTGCCAAGCTGCCGCTCTCCGTCTAGCGAAAGCGAAAGAGCCGCTACTTCGCGCACTGCTGCTTGTGCGGTGGCGGTGCGCTCCGGCGCGCTGCATCGGGCGAAAGACGCCGGCCAGCGCGGCACTTCGCTCCGGACAGCCCCGTACCTCCGTCTTCTGCCTCTCTCGTCGTCTGCATCCTAGCCTAAAGCTTCTCCCTGACTTCTCGCCGAGAGAGAAAGTGTGCCAGCTCTGCAAACATCTTCCGTACTTGCTTGACGAGTTCACCCCAGTTCTTTGCATCTCGCAGCGCAAAGAGACCCGCAAGAGTTTCCACGGAGCGTTGCAGGAGCACTAGCAAGATGCATTGCAAAGTTGCCAAAAAACTTCTTCCATTCGCATGCTAACGTGATTTTCATATGCATACGAGTGGCAATCCACCATCCCCGCAGCAGTAAGAGAGCTGCGCCCTCAATGCTGCTGTTGTGCGGCTTGCTTCTTCACCTGCTGCAAGCTGCCGGCTCTCCGTCTAGCGAAAGCGAAAGAGCCGCTACTTCGCGCACTGCTGCTTGTTGCCGGTGGCGGTGCGCTCCGGCGCGCT
>NW_024037556.1:0-17669 GCF_015832195.1 Motacilla alba alba
AGGGCCAAGGGCCTACCTGGTACTGACAAAGGCTCCTGCCTGGGGAAACAAAACCCACCACCCCACATTCCTGGTTTCAGTTTCAAGAGTTCGTTGGGCACTATCTAAGCAGCCCGAGTTGGCACAGGTGGCAGCTTTTCCCTGGGCGGCATCTTGATATTCGTGGAAATCCAGCAGGCTGCCTGCCCTTAAGGACCAAGGGCCTACCTGGTACTGACAAAGGCTTCTGCCGGGGGAAACATAACTCAGCACCCCACGGCCCTGGTCTCAGTTTGTAGAGCTCCGTGGGCACTCTCAAAGCAGCCCGAGTTTGTACAGGTGGCAGCTTTTCCCTGGGCAGTATCTTGATATTCGTGGAAATCCAGCAGGCAGCCGGCCCCGAAGGGCCGAGGGCCTACCTAGTACTGACAAAGTCTTCTGCCCAGGGAAACAAAACTCAGCACCCCACGTTCCTGGTCTCAGTTTGCAGAGCTCCGTGGGCATTCTCAAAGCAGCACGAGTTGCCACAGGTGGCAGCTTGTCCCTGGGCGGCATCTTGATTTTCGTGGATATCCAGCAGGCAGCCGGCCCCGAAGGGCCGAGGGCCTACCTAGTACTGACAAAGTCTTCTGCCCAGGGAAACAAAACTCAGCACCCCACGTTCCTGGTCTCAGTTTGCAGAGCTCCGTGGGCATTCTCAAATCAGCACGAGTTGCCACAGGTGGCAGCTTGTCCCTGGGCGGCATCTTGATTTTCGTGGATATCCAGCAGGCAGCCGGCCCCGAAAGGGCCGAGGCCCTACCTAGTACTGACAAAGTCTTCTGCCCAGGGAAACAAAACTCAGCACCCCACGTTCCTGGTCTCAGTTTGCAGAGCTCTGTGGGCACTCTCAAAGCAGCACGAGTTGGCACAGGTGGCAGCTTGTCCCTGGGCGGCATCTTGATATTTGTGGAAATCCCGCAGTCAGCCTGCCCCTTAGGGCCGAGGGCCGACCTAGTACAGAGAAAGACTTCTGCCCAGGGAAACAAAATTCACCAACCCACGTTCCTGGTCTCAGTTTGCAGAGCTCCGTGGGCACTCTCAAAGCAGCACGAGTTGGCACAGGTGGCAGCTTGTCCCTGGGCGGCATCTCGTTATTCGGGGTAATCCAGCATACAACCGGCCCCTAGGGCCGAGGGCCTACCTGGTAATGACAAAGGCTTCTGCCCGGGAAAACAAAACTAAGCACCCCACATTCCTGGTCTCAGTTTGCAGAGCTCCGTGGGCACTCTCAAAGCAGCCTGAGTTGGCACAGGTGGCAGCTTGTCCCTGGGCAGCATCTTGATTTTCGTGGAAATCCAGCAGGCAGCCTGCTCCTTAGGGCCATGGGCCCACCTGGTACTGACAGAGGCTTCGGCCCGGTGAAACAAAACCCACCACCCCACGTTCCTGGTCTCAGTTTGCAGAGCTCCATGGGAACTCTCAAAGCAGAACGAGTTGGCGCAGGTGGCAGCTTTTCCCTGGGTGGCATCTTGATATTCGTGGAAATCCAGCAGGCTGCCTGCCCTTAAGGACCAAGGGCCTACCTAGTACTGACAAAGGCTTCTGCCCAGGGAAACATAACTCAGCACCCCACGGCCCTGGTCTCAAGTTTGTAGAGCTCCGTGGGCACTCTCAAAGCAGCCCGAGTTGGCACAGGTGGCAGCTTGTCCCTGGGCGGCATCTTGATTTTCGTGGAAATCCCGGAGGCTGCCTGCCCTAAAGGACCATGGGCCTACCTGGTACTGCAAATGCTTCTGCCCAGGGAAACAAAACTCAGCACCCCACGTTCCTGGTCTCAGTTTGCAGAGCTCCGTGGGCACTCTCAAAGCATCCCGAGCTGGCACAGGTGGCAGCTTGTCCCTGGGCGGCATCTTGATATTTGTGGAAATCCCGCAGTCAGCCTGCGCCTTAGGGCCGAGGGCCAAGCTAGTACAGAGAAAGACTTCTGCCCAGGGAAACAAAATTCACCAACCCACGTTCCTGGTCTCAGTTTGCAGAGCTCCGTGGGCACTCTCCAAGCAGCGCGAGTTGGCACAGGTGGCAGCTTGTCCCTGTGCGGCATCTTGATATTTGTGGAAATCCCGCAGTCAGCCTGCCCCTTAGGGCCGAGGGCCGACCTAGTACAGAGAAAGACTTCTGCCCAGGGAAACAAAATTCACCAACCCACGTTCCTGGTCTCAGTTTGCAGAGCTCCGTGGGCACTCTCAAAGCAGCACGAGTTGGCACAGGTGGCAGCTTGTCCCTGGGCGGCATCTTGTTATTCGGGGTAGTCCAGCCTACAACCGGCCCCTTAGGGCCGAGGGCCTACCTGGTACTGACATAGGCTTCTGCCCGGGAAAACAAAACTAAGCACCCCACATTCCTGGTCTCAGTTTGCAGAGCTCCGTGGGCACTCTCAAAGCAGCCTGAGTTGGCACAGGTGGCAGCTTGTCCCTGGGCAGCATCTTGATTTTCGTGGAAATCCAGCAGGCTGCCTGCCCTTAAGGACCAAGGGCCTACCTAGTTCTGACAAAGGCTTCTGCCCAGGGAAACAAAATTCACCAACCCACGTTCCTGGTCTCAGTTTGCAGAGCTCCGTGGGCACTCTCCAAGCAGCGCGAGTTGGCACAGGTGGCAGCTTGTCCCTGTGCGGCATCTTGATATTTGTGGAAATCCCGCAGTCAGCCTGCCCCTTAGGGCCGAGGGCCGACCTAGTACAGAGAAAGACTTCTGCCAAGGGAAACAAAATTCACCAACCCACGTTCCTGGTCTCAGTTTGCAGAGCTCCGTGGGCACTCTCAAAGCAGCACGAGTTGGCACAGGTGGCAGCTTGTCCCTGGGCGGCATCTTGTTATTCGGGGTAGTCCAGCCTACAACCGGCCCCTTAGGGCCGAGGGCCTACCTGGTACTGACATAGGCTTCTGCCCGGGAAAACAAAACTAAGCACCCCACATTCCTGGTCTCAGTTTGCAGAGCTCCGTGGGCACTCTCAAAGCAGCCTGAGTTGGCACAGGTGGCAGCTTGTCCCTGGGCGGCATCTTGATATTCGTGGAAATCCAGGAGGCTGCCTGCCCTTAAGGACCGTGGGCCTACCTGGTACTGCAAATGCTTCTGCCCAGGGAAACAAAACTCAGCACCCCACGTTCCTGGTCTCAGTTTGCAGAGCTCCGTGGGCACTCTCAAAGCATCCCGAGCTGGCACAGGTGGCAGCTTGTCCCTGAGCGGCATCTTGATATTTGTGGAAATCCCGCAGTCAGCCTGCCCCTTAGGGCCGAGGGCCAACCTAGTACAGAGAAAGACTTCTGCCCAGGGAAACAAAATTCACCAACCCACGTTCCTGGTCTCAGTTTGCAGAGCTCTGTGGGCACTCTCAAAGCAGCACGAATTGGCACAGGTGGCAGCTTGTCCCTGGACAGCATCTTGTTATTCAAGGTAATCCAGCCTGCAACCGGCCCCTTAGGGCCGAGGGCCTACCTGGTACTGACAAAGGCTTCTGCCCGGGAAAACAAAACCCAGCACCCCACATTCCTGGTCTCAGTTTGCAGAGCTCCGTGGGCACTCTCAAAGCAGCCCGAGTTTGCACAGAGGGCAGCTACTCGCTCGGCGGCATCTTGATATTCGTGGAAATCCAGCAGGCAACCGGATTCCTAGGGCCAAGGGCCTACCTGGTACTGACAAAGGCTTCTGCCTGGGGAAACAAAACCCACCACCCCACATTCCTGGTTTCAGTTTGAAGAGTTCTGTGGGCACTCTCAAAGCAGCCCGAGTTGGCACAGGTAGCAACTTTTCCCTGGGCAGTATCTTGATATTCGTGGAAATCCAGAAGGCAGCCGGCCCCGAAGGCCCGAGGGCCTACCTAGTACTGACAAAGTCTTCTGCCCAGGGAAACAAAACTCAGCACCCCACGTTCCTGGTCTCAGTTTGCAGAGCTCCGTGGGCACTCTCAAAGCAGCGCGAGTTGGCACAGGTGGCAGCTTGTCCCTGGGCGGCATCTTGATATTTGTGAAAATCCCGCAGTCAGCCTGCGCCTTAGGGCCGAGGGCCGACCTAGTACAGAGAAAGACTTCTGCCCAGGGTAACAAAATTCACCAACCCACGTTCCTGGTCTCAGTTTGCAGAGCTCCGTGGGCACTCTCAAAGGAGCACGAGTTGGCACAGGTGGCAGCTTGTCCCTGGGCGGCATCTTGTTATTCGGGGTAATCCAGCCTACAACCGGCCCCTTAGGGCCGAGGGCCTACCTGGTAATGACAAAGGCTTCTGCCCGGGAAAACAAAACTAAGCACCCCACATTCCTGGTCTCAGTTTGCAGAGCTCCGTGGGCACTCTCAAAGCAGCCTGAGTTGGCACAGGTGGCAGCTTGTCCCTGGGCAGCATCTTGATTTTCGTGGAAATCCAGCAGGCAGCCTGCTCCTTAGGGCCATGGGCCCACCTGGTACTGACAGAGGCTTCGGCCCGGTGAAACAAAACCCACCACCCCACGTTCCTGGTCTCAGTTTGCAGAGCTCCATGGGAACTCTCAAAGCAGAACGAGTTGGCGCAGGTGGCAGCTTTTCCCTGGGTGGCATCTTGATATTCGTGGAAATCCAGCAGGCTGCCTGCCCTTAAGGACCAAGGGCCTACCTAGTACTGACAAAGGCTTCTGCCCAGGGAAACATAACTCAGCACCCCACGGCCCTGGTCTCAAGTTTGTAGAGCTCCGTGGGCACTCTCAAAGCAGCCCGAGTTGGCACAGGTGGCAGCTTGTCCCTGGGCAGCATCTTGATATTCGTGGAAATCCAGCAGGCCGCCGGCCCCGAAGGCCCGAGGGCCTACCTAGTACTGACAAAGTCTTCTGCCCAGGGCAACAAAACTCAGCACCCCACGTTCCTGGTCTCAGTTTGCAGAGCTCTGTGGGCACTCTCAAAGCAGCACGAGTTGCCACAGGTGGCAGCTTGTCCCTGGGCGGCATCTTGATTTTCGTGGAAATCCCGGAGGCTGCCTGCCCTGAAGGACCATGGGCCTACCTGGTACTGCAAATGCTTCTGCCCAGGGAAACAAAACTCAGCACCCCACGTTCCTGGTCTCAGTTTGCAGAGCTCCGTGGGCACTCTCAAAGCATCCCGAGCTGGCACAGGTGGCAGCTTGTCCCTGGGCGGCATCTTGATATTTGTGGAAATCCCGCAGTCAGCCTGCGCCTTAGGGCCGAGGGCCAAGCTAGTACAGAGAAAGACTTCTGCCCAGGGAAACAAAATTCACCAACCCACGTTCCTGGTCTCAGTTTGCAGAGCTCCGTGGGCACTCTCCAAGCAGCGCGAGTTGGCACAGGTGGCAGCTTGTCCCTGTGCGGCATCTTGATATTTGTGGAAATCCCGCAGTCAGCCTGCCCCTTAGGGCCGAGGGCCGACCTAGTACAGAGAAAGACTTCTGCCCAGGGAAACAAAATTCACCAACCCACGTTCCTGGTCTCAGTTTGCAGAGCTCCGTGGGCACTCTCAAAGCAGCACGAGTTGGCACAGGTGGCAGCTTGTCCCTGGGCGGCATCTTGTTATTCGGGGTAGTCCAGCCTACAACCGGCCCCTTAGGGCCGAGGGCCTACCTGGTACTGACATAGGCTTCTGCCCGGGAAAACAAAACTAAGCACCCCACATTCCTGGTCTCAGTTTGCAGAGCTCCGTGGGCACTCTCAAAGCAGCCTGAGTTGGCACAGGTGGCAGCTTGTCCCTGGGCAGCATCTTGATTTTCGTGGAAATCCAGCAGCCTGCCTGCCCTTAAGGACCAAGGGCCTACCTAGTTCTGACAAAGGCTTCTGCCCAGGGAAACAAAATTCACCAACCCACGTTCCTGGTCTCAGTTTGCAGAGCTCCGTGGGCACTCTCCAAGCAGCGCGAGTTGGCACAGGTGGCAGCTTGTCCCTGTGCGGCATCTTGATATTTGTGGAAATCCCGCAGTCAGCCTGCCCCTTAGGGCCGAGGGCCGACCTAGTACAGAGAAAGACTTCTGCCAAGGGAAACAAAATTCACCAACCCACGTTCCTGGTCTCAGTTTGCAGAGCTCCGTGGGCACTCTCAAAGCAGCACGAGTTGGCACAGGTGGCAGCTTGTCCCTGGGCGGCATCTTGTTATTCGGGGTAGTCCAGCCTACAACCGGCCCCTTAGGGCCGAGGGCCTACCTGGTACTGACATAGGCTTCTGCCCGGGAAAACAAAACTAAGCACCCCACATTCCTGGTCTCAGTTTGCAGAGCTCCGTGGGCACTCTCAAAGCAGCCTGAGTTGGCACAGGTGGCAGCTTGTCCCTGGGCGGCATCTTGATATTCGTGGAAATCCAGGAGGCTGCCTGCCCTTAAGGACCGTGGGCCTACCTGGTACTGCAAATGCTTCTGCCCAGGGAAACAAAACTCAGCACCCCACGTTCCTGGTCTCAGTTTGCAGAGCTCCGTGGGCACTCTCAAAGCATCCCGAGCTGGCACAGGTGGCAGCTTGTCCCTGAGCGGCATCTTGATATTTGTGGAAATCCCGCAGTCAGCCTGCCCCTTAGGGCCGAGGGCCAACCTAGTACAGAGAAAGACTTCTGCCCAGGGAAACAAAATTCACCAACCCACGTTCCTGGTCTCAGTTTGCAGAGCTCTGTGGGCACTCTCAAAGCAGCACGAATTGGCACAGGTGGCAGCTTGTCCCTGGACAGCATCTTGTTATTCAAGGTAATCCAGCCTGCAACCGGCCCCTTAGGGCCGAGGGCCTACCTGGTACTGACAAAGGCTTCTGCCCGGGAAAACAAAACCCAGCACCCCACATTCCTGGTCTCAGTTTGCAGAGCTCCGTGGGCACTCTCAAAGCAGCCCGAGTTTGCACAGAGGGCAGCTACTCGCTCGGCGGCATCTTGATATTCGTGGAAATCCAGCAGGCAACCGGATTCCTAGGGCCAAGGGCCTACCTGGTACTGACAAAGGCTTCTGCCTGGGGAAACAAAACCCACCACCCCACATTCCTGGTTTCAGTTTGAAGAGTTCTGTGGGCACTCTCAAAGCAGCCCGAGTTGGCACAGGTAGCAACTTTTCCCTGGGCAGTATCTTGATATTCGTGGAAATCCAGAAGGCAGCCGGCCCCGAAGGCCCGAGGGCCTACCTAGTACTGACAAAGTCTTCTGCCCAGGGAAACAAAACTCAGCACCCCACGTTCCTGGTCTCAGTTTGCAGAGCTCCGTGGGCACTCTCAAAGCAGCGCGAGTTGGCACAGGTGGCAGCTTGTCCCTGGGCGGCATCTTGATATTTGTGAAAATCCCGCAGTCAGCCTGCGCCTTAGGGCCGAGGGCCGACCTAGTACAGAGAAAGACTTCTGCCCAGGGTAACAAAATTCACCAACCCACGTTCCTGGTCTCAGTTTGCAGAGCTCCGTGGGCACTCTCAAAGCAGCACGAGTTGGCACAGGTGGCAGCTTGTCCCTGGGCGGCATCTCGTTATTCGGGGTAATCCAGCATACAACCGGCCCCTAGGGCCGAGGGCCTACCTGGTAATGACAAAGGCTTCTGCCCGGGAAAACAAAACTAAGCACCCCACATTCCTGGTCTCAGTTTGCAGAGCTCCGTGGGCACTCTCAAAGCAGCCTGAGTTGGCACAGGTGGCAGCTTGTCCCTGGGCAGCATCTTGATTTTCGTGGAAATCCAGCAGGCAGCCTACTCCTTAGGGCCATGGGCCCACCTGGTACTGACAGAGGCTTCGGCCCGGTGAAACAAAACCCACCACCCCACGTTCCTGGTCTCAGTTTGCAGAGCTCCATGGGAACTCTCAAAGCAGAACGAGTTGGCGCAGGTGGCAGCTTTTCCCTGGGTGGCATCTTGATATTCGTGGAAATCCAGCAGGCTGCCTGCCCTTAAGGACCAAGGGCCTACCTAGTACTGACAAAGGCTTCTGCCCAGGGAAACATAACTCAGCACCCCACGGCCCTGGTCTCAAGTTTGTAGAGCTCCGTGGGCACTCTCAAAGCAGCCCGAGTTGGCACAGGTGGCAGCTTGTCCCTGGGCAGCATCTTGATATTCGTGGAAATCCAGCAGGCCGCCGGCCCCGAAGGCCCGAGGGCCTACCTAGTACTGACAAAGTCTTCTGCCCAGGGCAACAAAACTCAGCACCCCACGTTCCTGGTCTCAGTTTGCAGAGCTCTGTGGGCACTCTCAAAGCAGCACGAGTTGCCACAGGTGGCAGCTTGTCCCTGGGCGGCATCTTGATTTTCGTGGAAATCCCGGAGGCTGCCTGCCCTAAAGGACCATGGGCCTACCTGGTACTGCAAATGCTTCTGCCCAGGGAAACAAAACTCAGCACCCCACGTTCCTGGTCTCAGTTTGCAGAGCTCCGTGGGCACTCTCAAAGCATCCCGAGCTGGCACAGGTGGCAGCTTGTCCCTGGGCGGCATCTTGATATTTGTGGAAATCCCGCAGTCAGCCTGCGCCTTAGGGCCGAGGGCCAAGCTAGTACAGAGAAAGACTTCTGCCCAGGGAAACAAAATTCACCAACCCACGTTCCTGGTCTCAGTTTGCAGAGCTCCGTGGGCACTCTCCAAGCAGCGCGAGTTGGCACAGGTGGCAGCTTGTCCCTGTGCGGCATCTTGATATTTGTGGAAATCCCGCAGTCAGCCTGCCCCTTAGGGCCGAGGGCCGACCTAGTACAGAGAAAGACTTCTGCCCAGGGAAACAAAATTCACCAACCCACGTTCCTGGTCTCAGTTTGCAGAGCTCCGTGGGCACTCTCAAAGCAGCACGAGTTGGCACAGGTGGCAGCTTGTCCCTGGGCGGCATCTTGTTATTCGGGGTAGTCCAGCCTACAACCGGCCCCTTAGGGCCGAGGGCCTACCTGGTACTGACATAGGCTTCTGCCCGGGAAAACAAAACTAAGCACCCCACATTCCTGGTCTCAGTTTGCAGAGCTCCGTGGGCACTCTCAAAGCAGCCTGAGTTGGCACAGGTGGCAGCTTGTCCCTGGGCAGCATCTTGATTTTCGTGGAAATCCAGCAGGCTGCCTGCCCTTAAGGACCAAGGGCCTACCTAGTTCTGACAAAGGCTTCTGCTTAGGGAAACATAACTCAGCACCCCACGGCCCTGGTCTCAAGTTTGTAGAGCTCCGTGGGCACTCTCAAAGCAGCCCGAGTTGGCACAGGTGGCAGCTTGTCCCTGGGCAGCATCTTGATATTCGTGGAAATCCAGCAGGCCGCCGGCCCCGAAGGCTCGAGGGCCTACCTAGTACTGACAGAGTCTTCTGCCCAGGGAAACAAAACTCAGTACCCCACGTTCCTGGTCTCAGTTTGCAGAGCTCTGTGGGCACTCTCAAAGCAGCACGAGTTGCCACAGGTGGCAGCTTGTCCCTGGGCGGCATCTTGATATTCGTGGAAATCCAGGAGGCTGCCTGCCCTTAAGGACCGTGGGCCTACCTGGTACTGCAAATGCTTCTGCCCAGGGAAACAAAACTCAGCACCCCACGTTCCTGGTCTCAGTTTGCAGAGCTCCGTGGGCACTCTCAAAGCATCCCGAGCTGGCACAGGTGGCAGCTTGTCCCTGAGCGGCATCTTGATATTTGTGGAAATCCCGCAGTCAGCCTGCCCCTTAGGGCCGAGGGCCAACCTAGTACAGAGAAAGACTTCTGCCCAGGGAAACAAAATTCACCAACCCACGTTCCTGGTCTCAGTTTGCAGAGCTCTGTGGGCACTCTCAAAGCAGCACGAATTGGCACAGGTGGCAGCTTGTCCCTGGACAGCATCTTGTTATTCAAGGTAATCCAGCCTGCAACCGGCCCCTTAGGGCCGAGGGCCTACCTGGTACTGACAAAGGCTTCTGCCCGGGAAAACAAAACCCAGCACCCCACATTCCTGGTCTCAGTTTGCAGAGCTCCGTGGGCACTCTCAAAGCAGCCCGAGTTTGCACAGAGGGCAGCTACTCGCTCGGCGGCATCTTGATATTCGTGGAAATCCAGCAGGCAACCGGATTCCTAGGGCCAAGGGCCTACCTGGTACTGACAAAGGCTTCTGCCTGGGGAAACAAAACCCACCACCCCACATTCCTGGTTTCAGTTTGAAGAGTTCTGTGGGCACTCTCAAAGCAGCCCGAGTTGGCACAGGTAGCAACTTTTCCCTGGGCAGTATCTTGATATTCGTGGAAATCCAGAAGGCAGCCGGCCCCGAAGGGCCGAGGGCCTACCTAGTACTGACAAAGTCTTCTGACCAGGGAAACAAAACTCAGCACCCCACGTTCCTGGTCTCAGTTTGCAGAGCTCCGTGGGCACTCTCAAAGCAGCGCGAGTTGGCACAGGTGGCAGCTTGTCCCTGGGCGGCATCTTGATATTTGTGAAAATCCCGCAGTCAGCCTGCGCCTTAGGGCCGAGGGCCGACCTAGTACAGAGAAAGACTTCTGCCCAGGGTAACAAAATTCACCAACCCACGTTCCTGGTCTCAGTTTGCAGAGCTCCGTGGGCACTCTCAAAGCAGCACGAGTTGGCACAGGTGGCAGCTTGTCCCTGGGCGGCATCTTGTTATTCGGGGTAATCAGCCCTACACCCGGCCCCTTAGGGCCGAGGGCCTACCTGGTACTGACATAGGCTTCTGCCCGGGAAAACAAAACTAAGCACCCCACGTTCCTGGTCTCAGTTTGCAGAGCTCCGTGGGCACTCTCAAAGCAGCGCGAGTTGGCACAGGTGGCAGCTTGTCCCTGGGCAGCATCTTGATTTTCGTGGAAATCCAGCAGGCAGCCTGCTCCTTAGGGCCATGGGCCCACCTGGTACTGACAGAGGCTTCGGCCCGGTGAAACAAAACCCACCACCCCACGTTCCTGGTCTCAGTTTGCAGAGCTCCATGGGAACTCTCAAAGCAGTACGAGTTGGCACAGGTGGCAGCTTTTCCCTGGGCGGCATCTTGATATTCGTGGAAATTCTGCAGGCTGCCTGCCCTTAAGGACCAAGGGCCTACCAAGTTCTGACAAAGGCTTCTGCCCAGGGAAACATAACTCAGCACCCCATGGCCCTGGTCTCAAGTTTGTAGAGCTCCGTGGGCACTCTCAAAGCAGCCTGAGTTGGCACAGGTGGCAGCTTGTCCCTGGGCAGCATCTTGATATTCGTGGAAATCCAGCAGGCCGCCGGCCCCGAAGGCCCGAGGGCCTACCTAGTACTGACAAAGTCTTCTGCCCGCGAAAACAAACTCAGCACCCCACGTTCCTGGTCTCAGTTTGCAGAGCTCTGTGGGCACTCTCAAAGCAGCACGAGTTGCCACAGGTGGCAGCTTGTCCCTGGGCGGCATCTTGATATTCGTGGAAATCCAGGAGGCTGCCTGCCCTAAAGGACCGTGGCCCTACCTGGTACTGCAAATGCTTCTGCCCAGGGAAACACAACTCAGCACCCCACGTTCCTGGTCTCAGTTTGCAGAGCTCCGTGGGCACTCTCAAAGCATCCCGAGCTGGCACAGGTGGCAGCTTGTCCCTGGGCGGCATCTTGATATTTGTGGAAATCCCGCAGTCAGCCTGCCCCTTAGGGCCGAGGGCCAAGCTAGTACAGAGAAAGACTTCTGCCCAGGGAAACAAAATTCACCAACCCACGTTCCTGGTCTCAGTTTGCAGAGCTCCGTGGGCACTCTCCAAGCAGCGCGAGTTGGCACAGGTGGCAGCTTGTCCCTGGGCGGCATCTTGATATTTGTGAAAATCCCGCAGTCAGCCTGCCCCTTAGAGCCGAGGGCCGACCTAGTACAGAGAAAGACTTCTGCCCAGGGAAACAAAATTCACCAACCCACGTTCCTGGTCTCAGTTTTCAGAGCTCCGTGGGCACTCTCAAAGCAGCACGAGTTGGCACAGGTGGCAGCTTGTCCCTGGGCGGCATCTTGTTATTCGGGGTAATCCAGCCTACAACCGGCCCCTTAGGGCCGAGGGCCTACCTGGTACTGACATAGGCTTCTGCCCCGGAAACAAAACTAAGCACCCCACATTCCTGGTCTCAGTTTGCAGAGCTCCGTGGGCACTCTCAAAGCAGCACGAGTTGGCACAGGTGGCAGCTTGTCCCTGGGCGGCATCTTGATTTTCGTGGAAATCCAGCAGGCTGCCTGCCCTTAAGGACCAAGGGCCTACCTAGTTCTGACAAAGGCTTCTGCCCAGGGAAACATAACTCAGCACCCCACGGCCCTGGTCTCAAGTTTGTAGAGCTCCGTGGGCACTCTCAAAGCAGCCCGAGTTGGCACAGGTGGCAGCTTGTCCCTGGGCAGCATCTTGATATTCGTGGAAATCCAGCAGGCCGCCGGCCCCGAAGGCCCGAGGGCCGACCTAGTACAGAGAAAGACTTCTGCCCAGGGAAACAAAACTCAGCACCCCACGTTCCTGGTCTCAGTTTGCAGAGCTCTGTGGGCACTCTCAAAGCAGCACGAGTTGGCACAGGTGGCAGCTTGTCCCTGGGCGGCATCTTGATATTCGTGGAAATCCAGGAGGCTGCCTGCCCTAAAGGACCGTGGGCCTACCTGGTACTGCAAATGCTTCTGCCCAGGGAAACAAAACTCAGCACCCCACGTTCCTGGTCTCAGTTTGCAGAGCTCCGTGGGCACTCTCAAAGCATCCCGAGCTGGCACAGGTGGCAGCTTGTCCCTGGGCGGCATCTTGATATTTGTGGAAATCCCGCAGTCAGCCTGCCCCTTAGGGCCGAGGGCCAAGCTAGTACAGAGAAAGACTTCTGCCCAGGGAAACAAAATTCACCAACCCACGTTCCTGGTCTCAGTTTGCAGAGCTCCGTGGGCACTCTCAAAGCAGCACGAATTTGCACAGGTGGCAGCTTGTCCCTGGGCAGCATCTTGTTATTCGGGGTAATCCAGCCTGCAACCGGCCCCTTAGGGCCGAGGGCCTACCTGGTACTGACAAAGGCTTCTGCCCGGGAAAACAAAACTCAGCACCCCACATTCCTGGTCTCAGTTTGCAGAGCTCCGTGGGCACTCTCAAAGCAGCCCGAGGTGGCACAGGTGGCAGCTTGTCCCTGGGCGGCATCTTGATATTCGTGGAAATCCAGCAGGCAACCGGATTCCTAGGGCAAAAGGCCTACCTGGTACTGACAAAGGCTCCTGCCTGGGGAAACAAAACCCACCACCCCACATTCCTGGTTTCAGTTTGAAGAGTTCTGTGGGCACACTCAAAGCAGCCCGAGTTGGCACAGGTGGCAACTTTTCCCTGGGCAGTATCTTGATATTCGTGGAAATCCAGCAGGCAGCCGGCCCCGAAGGGCCGAGGGCCTACCTAGTACTGACAAAGGCTTCTGCCCAGGGAAACAAAACTCAGCATCCCACGTTCCTGGTCTCAGTTTGCAGAGCTCCGTGGGCATTCTCAAAGCAGCACGAGTTGGCACAGGTGGCAGCTTGTCCCTGGGCGGCATCTTGATTTTCGTGGATATCCAGCAGGCTGCCTGCCCCTTAGGGCCGAGGGCCAAGCTAGTACAGAGAAAGACTTCTACCCAGGGAAACAAAATTCACCAACCCACGTTCCTGGTCTCAGTTTGCAGAGCTCTGTGGGCACTCTCAAAGCAGCACGAATTGGCACAGGTGGCAGCTTGTCCCTGGGCAGCATCTTGTTATTCGGGGTAATCCAGCCTGCAACGGGCCCCTTAGGGCCGAGGGCCTACCTGGTACTGACAAAGGCTTCTGCCCGGGAAAACAAAACCCAGCACCCCACATTCCTGGTCTCAGTTTGCAGAGCTCCGTGGGCACTCTCAAACCAGCCCGAGGTGGCACAGGTGGCAGCTTGTCCCTGGGCGGCATCTTGATATTCGTGGAAATCCTGCAGGCAACCGGATTCCTAGGGCAAAAGGCCTACCTAGTACTGACAAAGGCTTCTGCACAGGGAAACATAACTCAGCACCCCACGGTCCTGGTCTCAAGTTTGTAGAGCTCCGTGGGCACTCTCAAAGCAGCCCGAGTTGGCACAGGTGGCAGCTTGTCCCTGGGCAGCATCTTGATATTCGTGGAAATCCAGCAAGCACCCGGCCCCGAAGGGCCGAGGGCCTACCTAGTACTGACAAAGTCTTCTGCCCAGGGAAACAAAACTCAGCACCCCACGTTCCTGGTCTCAGTTTGCAGAGCTCCATGGGCACTCCCAAAGCATCCCGAGTTGGCACAGGTGGCAGCTTGTCCCTGGGCGGCAGCTTGATATTCGTGGAAATCCAGCGGGAAGCCGACCCCTTAAGACCGAGTCCCTGCCTGCTACTGACAAAATCTGCTGCCGGGGGAAAAGACCCCAGCACCCCATGAACCTGGTCACAGTTTACAGAGCTCCATGGGCACCCTCAAAGCAGCCCGAGTTGGCACAGGTGGCAGCTTGTCCCTGGGAGGCATCTTGATATTCGGGGAAATCCAGGAGGCCGCCTGCCCCGAACGGGCCGAGGGCCTACCTTGTACTGAGAAAAGCTTCTGTCCGGGGAAACAAAACCCACCACCCCACGTTCCTGGTCTCAGTTTGCAGAGCTCCGTGGGCATTCTCAAAGCAGCACGAGTTGCCACAGGTGGCACCTTGTCCCTGGGCGGCATCTTGATATTCGTGGAAATCCAGCGGGCTGCTGGCCCAGAAGGGCCAAGGGTCTTCCTGGTGCTGACAAAGACTTCAGCCTAGGGAAACAAAATTCATCAACCCACGTTCCTGGTCTCAGTTTTCAGAGCTCCATGGGCACTCTCAAAGCAGCCTGAGTTGGCACAGGTGGCAGCTTGTCCCTGGGCGGCATCTTGTTATTCGGGGTAATCCAGCCTGCAACCGGCCCCTTAGGGCCGAGGACCAACCTGGTACTGACTGAGGCTACTGCCTGGGGAAACAAAGCCCACCACCCCACGTTCCTGGTCTCAGTTTGCAGATCTCCATGGGCACTCTCAAAGCAGCCTGAGTTGGCACAGGTGGCAGCTTGTCCCTGGGCGGCATCTTGATATTCGTCGAAATCAAGCTGGCAGAGGGCCCATGTCTGCCGAGGGCATACCAAGTATGAACAAAGGCTTCTGCCCGGGGAAACAAAACCCACCAACCCCACGTTCCTGGTCTCAGTTTGCAGAGCTCCGTGGGCATTCTCAAAGCAGCACGAGTTGCCACAGGTGGCAGCTTGTCCCTGGGCGGCATCTTGATTTTCGTGGATATCCAGCAGGCAGCCGGCCCCGAAGGGCCGAGGGCCGACCTAGTACTGACAAAGTCTTCTGCCCAGGGAAACAAAACTCAGCACCCCACGTTCCTGGTCTCAGTTTGCAGAGCTCCATGGCCACTCTCAAAGCACCCAGAGATGGCACAGGTGGCAGCTTGTCCCTGGGCAGCACCCTGATATTCGTGGAAATCCAGCAGGCAGCCTGCCCCTGACGGAGAAGGGCCTGCCCCGTACAGAAAAAGCCTTCTGCCCGGGGAAACAAAACCCACCAATGCACGTTCCTGGTCTCAGTTTCAGAGCTCCATGGGCACTCTGAAAGCAGCCCGAGTTGGCACAGGTGGCAGCTTGTCCCTGGGCGGCATCTTAATATTCGCGGAAATCCAGTAGGCTGACGGCCCCGAAGAGCCGAGGGCCTCCCTGGTACTGACAAATGCTTCTGCCCGGAGAAACAAAACCCACCAGCCCACGTTCATGGCCTCAGTTTGCAGAGCTCCGTGGGCACTCTCAAAGCCGCCTGAGTTGGCACAGGTGGCAGCTTGTCCCTGGGAGGCATCTTGATATTCGTGGAAATCCAGCCGGCAGCCGTCCCCTTAAGACCGAGTCCCTACCTGGTATTGACATAGTCTGCTGCCCGGCGGGAAAAACCCCAGCACCCCACGTTCCTGGTCGCAGTTTCCAGAGCTCCATGGGCTCTCTCAAATCAGCCCGAGTTGGCACAGGTGGCAGCGTGTACCCAGGCGGCATCTTGGTATTCGTGGAAATGAAGTGGGCAGCTGGCCCCTAAGGGCCGAAGGCCTACCGAGTAATGACAAAGGCTTCTGCCCAGGAAAAAAAACCCACCAGCCCACGTTCCTGGTCTCAGTTTGCAGAGCTCCATGGGCACTCTCAAAGCAGCCCGAGTTGGCACAGGTGGCAGCTTGTCCCTGGGCGGCATCTTGAAATTCGTGGAAATCCAGCGGGCAGCTGGCCCTGAATGGTCAAGGGCCTACCTGGTGCTGATAAAGGCTTCTGCCCGGGGAAACAAAACCCAGCACCCCACGTTCCTGGTCTCAGTTTTCAGAGATCCAGGGGCACTCTCAAAGCAGCGCGAGTTGGCACATGTGGCAGCTTGTCCCTGGGCAGCACCCTGATATTTGTGGAAATCCATCGGGCTGATGGCCCCGAAGGGCCAAGGGCCTACATGGTACTGACAAAGGCATCTGCACAGGGAAACAAAACCCACCAGCCCACGTTCCTGGTCTCAGTTTGCAGAGCTCCATGGGCACTCTCAAAGCAGCCCGAGTTGGCACAGGTGGCAGCTTGTCCCTGGGCGGCATCTTGATATTCATGGAAATCCAGAGGGCTGATGGCCCCGAAGGGCCGAGGGCCTACCTGGTATTGACAAATGCTTCTGCCCGGGGAAACAAAACCCAGCACCCCACGTTCCTGGTCTCAGTTTGCAGAGCTCCGTGGGCACTCTCAAAGCAGCGCGAGTTGGCACATGTGGCAGCTTGTCCCTGGGCAGCACCCTGATATTCGTGGAAATCCATCGGGCTGATGGCCCCGAAGGGCCAAGTGCCAACATGGTACTGACAAAGGCATCTGCACAGGGAAACAAAACCCACCAGCCCACGTTCCTGGTCTCAGTTTGCAGAGCTCCATGGGCACTCTCAAAGCAGCCTGAGTGGCCACAGGTGGCAGCTTGTCCCTGGGCGGCACCCTGATATTCGTGGAAATCCAGCCTGCAGCCGGCCCCGAAGGACCGAGGGCCTACCTGGTATTGACAAATGCTTCTGCGTGGGGAAACAAAACCCACCAGCCCACGTTCCTGGTCTCATTTGGGAGCGCTCCATGGGCACTCTCAAAGCAGCCCGAGTTGGCACATGTGGCAGCTTGTCCCTGGGCGGCACCTTGATATTCGTGGAAATCCAGCAGGCAGCCTGCCCCTGACGGAGAAGGGCCTGCCCCGTACAGACAAAGCCTTCTGCCCGGGGAAACAAAACCCACCAATGCACATTCCTGGTCTCAGTTTCAGAGCTCCATGGGCACTCTGAAAGCAGCCCGAGTTGGCACAGGTGGCAGCTTGTCCCTGGGCGGCATCTTAATATTCGCGGAAATCCAGTAGGCTGACGGCCCCGAAGAGCCGAGGGCCTCCCTGGTACTGACAAATGCTTCTGCCCGGAGAAACAAAACCCACCAGCCCACGTTGATGGCCTCAGTTTGCAGAGCTCCGTGGGCACTCTCAAAGCAGCGCGAGTTGGCACAGGTGGCAGCTTGTCCCTGGGCGGCATCTTGTTTTATGGGGAGATCCAGGAGGCCGCCTGCCCCAAACGGGCCGAGGGCCTACCGGGTACTGAGAAAGGCTTCTGCCCGGGGAAACAAAACCCACCAACCCACGTTCCTGGTCTCAGTTTACAGAGCTCCAAGGGCACTCTCAAAGCCGCCCGAGTTGGCACAGCTGGCAGCTTGTCCCTGGGCGGCATCTTGATATTCGTGGAAATCCAGCCGGCAGCCGTCCCCTTAAGACCGAGTCCCTACCTGGTATTGACATAGTCTGCTGCCCGGCGGGAAAAACCCCAGCACCCCACGTTCCTGGTCGCAGTTTCCAGAGCTCCATGGGCTCT
>NW_024037557.1:0-94650 GCF_015832195.1 Motacilla alba alba
GAGCTCCATGGGCACTCTCAAAGCAGCCCGAGTTGGCACAGGTGGCAGCTTGTCCCTGGGCGGCATCTTGATATTCGTGGAATTCCAGTGGGCAGCCGGCCCAGAGTGACCGAGGGCCTACCTGGTACTGACAAAGGCTTCTGCCCGGGGAAACAAATTTCGTCAACCCACGTTCCTGGTGTCAGATTGCAGAGCTCCATGGGCACTCTCATAGCGGCCTGAGTTGGCACAGGTGGCAGCATGTCCCTGGGCGGCATCTTGATATTCATGGAAACCCAGGAAGCAGCCGGCCCCGGAGGGCTGAGGGACTACCTGGTACTGACAAATGCTTCTCTCTGGGAAAACAAAACCCACTACCCCACGTTCCTGGTCTCAGTTTGCAGAGCTCCATGGGCACTCTCAAAGCATCCCAAGTTGGCGCAGGTTGCAGCTTGTCCCTGGGCAGTACCTTGATATTCGTGGAAATCCAGCAGGCAGACGGACCAGAAGGGCCGAGGGCCTACCTGGTACTGCAAATGCTTCTGCCCGGGAAAACAAAACCTACCAGCCCACGTTCCTGGTCTCAGTTTGCAGAGCTCCATGGGCACTCTCAAAGCAGCCCGAGTTGGCACGGATGGCTGCTTGTCCCTGGGCGGCATCTTCAGAAATGTGGAAATCCAGCCGCCAGCTTGCCCCTGAGGAACAAGGCCCTACCGGGTACTGACAAAGGCTTCTTCCCTGGGAAACGAAACCCACCACCCCGCGTTCCTGGTCTCAGTTTTCAGAGCTCCATGTGTACTCTCAAAGCAGCCCAAGTTGGCACAGGTGGCAGCTTGTGCCTCGGCGGCATCTTCAGAAATGTGGAAATCCAGCAGGCAGCCTGCCCCTGAGGAACAAGGCCCTACCTGGTACTGACAAAGGCTTCTGCACGAGAAAATAAAAGCCATAACCCCACGTTCCTGGTCTCAGTTTGCAGAGCTCCATGGGCACTCTCAAAGCAGCACGAGTTGGCACAGGTGGCAGCTTGTCCCAGGGCAGTACCTTGATATTCGTGGAAATCCAGCAGTCAGACGGACCAGAAGGGCCGAGGGCCGACCTGGTACTGACAAAGGCTTCTGCCCGGAAAAACAAAACCTACCAGCCCACGTTCCTGGCCTCAGATTGCAGAGCTCCATGGGCACTCTCAAAGCAGCCCGAGTTGGCACAGGTGGGAGTTTCTTCCTGGGCGGCACCTTGATATTCGTGAAATGCAGCAGGTAGCGTGCCCCTGAGGAAGAAGGCCCTACCTGGTACTGACAAAGGCTTCTGCACGAGAAAATAAAACCCCACCACCCCACGTTCCTGGTCTCAGATTGCAGAGCTCCATGGGCACTCTGAAAGCAGCCCGAGTTGGCAGGTGTGGCAGCTTGACCCTGGGCGGCATCTTGATATTCAGGGAAATCCAGCAGGCTGCCAGCCCAAAAGGGTCGAGGGCCTACCTGGAACTGCAAATGCTTCTGCCCGGGAAAACAAAACCCACCACCCACGTTCCTGATCTCAGTTTGCAGAGCTCCATGGGCACTCTCAAAGCAGCTCGAGTTGGCACGGGTGGCAGCTTGTGCCTGGGCGGCATCTTGATATTCGTCAAAATACAGCGGGCAGCCGGCCACGAAGGAACAATGGCCTACCTGGTACTGAAAATGCTTCTGCCCGGGAAAACAAAACCCACAGCCCCACGTTCCTGGTGTCAGATTGCAGAGCTCCATGGGCACTCTCAAAGCAGCCCCAGTTGGCACAGGTGGCAGCTTGTCCCTGGGCGGCAACTTGACATACGTGAAAATCCGGCGAACAGCCGGCCAGAAAGGGCCGAAGCCCTGCCTGGTACTGACAAAGGCTTCTGGCCAGGTAACCAAATTTCGCCAACCCATGTTCCTGGTCTCAGTTTGCAGATCTCCATGGGCACTCTCAAAGCAGCCCGAGTTGGCACAGGTGGCAGCTTGTCCCTGGGTGGCATCTTCAGAAATGTGGAAATCCAACCGGAAGCCGGCCCTGAGGAACAAGGCCCTATCTGGTACTGACAAAGGCTTCTGCACAAGAATATAAAAGCCATAACCCCACTTTCCCGGTATCAGTTTGCAGAGCTCCATGGGCACTCTCAAAGCAGCCCGAGTCTGCACAGGTGGCAGCTTGTCCCTCGGCGGCACCTTCATATTCGTGGAAATTCAGCAGGCAGACGGACCAGAAGGGCCAACGGCCTACCTGGTACTGCATATGCTTCTGCGTGGGGAAACAAACCCTACCAGCCCACGTTCCTGGTCTCAGTTTGCAGAGCCCAATGAGCAGTCTCAAAGCAGCCCAAGTTGGCACGGGTGGCAGCTTGTCCCTGGGCGGCATCTTGATATTCGTGGAAATCCAGCAGGCTGCCAGCCCAAAAGGGCCGAGGGCCTACCTGGTAATGACAGAGGCTTCTGCCCGGGAAAACAAAACCCACCAGCCCACGTTCCTGGTCTCAGTTTGCAGAGCTCCATGGGCACTCTCAAAGCAGCCCAAGTTGGCACAGGTGGCAGTTTTTCCCTGGGCGGCATCTTGATATTCATGGAAACGCAGCAGGCAGCCGGGCCCGAAGGGCCGAGGGCCTACCTGGTACTGAAAACGCTTCTGCCCGGGGAAATAAAATCCACCACCCCACGTTCCTGGTCTCAGATTGCAGAGCTCCATGGGCACTCTCAAAGCAGTTCGAGTTGGCACAGGTGGCAGCTTGCGCCTGGGCGGCATCTTGATATTCCTGGAAATCCAGCCGGCAGACCGACCCGAAGGGCCGAGGGCCTACCTGGTACTGACAAATGCTTCTGCCCGGGAAAACAAAACCTACCAGCCCACGTTCCTGGTCTCAGATTGCAGAGCTCCATGGGCACTCTCAAAGCAGCCGGAGTTGGCACGGGTGGCAGCTTGTCCCTGGGCGGCATCTTGATATTCGTGGAAATCCAGCAGGAATCCAGCCCAAAAGGGCCGAGGGCCTACCTGGTAATGACAAAAGCTTCTGCCCGGGAAAACAAAACCCACCAGCCCACGTTCCTGGTCTCAGTTTCCAGAGCTCCATGGGCACTCTCAAAGCAGCCCGAGTTGCCACAGGTGGCAGCTTGTCCCTGGGCAGCATCTTGATATTCGTGGAAATCCAGCAGGCAGCCGGCCCCTAAGGGCCCAGTGCCTACCTGCTACAGACAAAGGCTTCTGCCTGGGGAAACAAAACCTACCAGCCCACGTTCCTGGTCTCAGTTTGCAGAGCTCCATGGGCACTCTCAAAGCATCCCAAGTTGGCGCAGGTGGCAGCTTGTCCCTGGGCGGCACTTTGATATTCGTGGAAATCCAGCAGGCAGCCGGCCCTGAGGGCAGAGGGCCTACCTTGTAGTGAAAATGCTTCTGCCCGGGAAAATAAAACCCACAAACCCACGTTCCTGGTCTCAGTTTGCAGAGCTCCATAGGCACTCTCAAAGCAGCCCGAGTTGGCACAGCTGGCAGCTTGTCCCTGGGCGGCATCTTGATATTCGTGGAAATCCAGCAGGCAGCCGGCCCCGAAGGGCCGAGGGCCTACCTGGTAGTGAAAATGCTTCTGCCCGGGAAAATAAAACCCACCAGCCCACGTTCCTGGTCTCACATTGCAGAGCTCCATGGGCACTCTCAAGGAAGCCCGTGTTGGCACAGGTGCCAGCTTGTCCCTGGGTGGCATCTTGATATTCGTGGAAATCCAGCAGTCTGCCGGCACCGAAGGGTGGAGGGCCTACCTGGTACAGACAAAGGCTTCTGCCCGGGAAAACAAATCTCACGACCCCACGTTCCTGGTCTCAGTTTGCAGAGCTCCATGGGCACTCTCAAGGAAGCCCGTGTTGGCACGGGTGGGAGATTGTCCCTGGGCGGCATCTTGATATTCGTGGAAACCCAGGAGGCAGCCAGCCCTGAACGGCCGAGGGCCTACCTGGTACTGCAAATGCTTCTGCCCGGGAAAATATAAGCCACAACCCCACGTTCCTGGTCTCAGTTTGCAGAGCTCCATGGGCACTCTCAAAGCAGCCCAAGTTGGCACAGGTGGCAGCTTGTCCTTGGGCAGCATCTTGATATTCGTGGAAATCCAGCAGGCAGCCGGCCCCTAAGGGCCAAGGGTCTACCTGGTACACACAAATGCTTCTGCCCGGGAAAACAAAACGCACCACCCCACGTTCCTGGTCTCAGATTGCAGAGCTCCATGGGCACTCTCAAAGCAGCCCGAGTTGGCAGGGGTGGCAGATTGTCCCTGGGCGGCATCTTGATATTTGTGGAAATGCAGCAGGGAGACGGCCCCGAAGGGCCAAGGGCCTACCTGTTACTGCAAATGCTTCTGCCCGGGAAAACAAAAACCACCACCCCTGGTTCCTGGTCTCAGATTGCAGAGCTCCATGGGCACTCTCAAAGCAGTTCGAGTTGGCACAGGTGGCAGCTTGCGCCTGGGCGGCATCTTGTTATTCCTGGAAATCCAGCCGGCAGACCGACCCGAAGGGCCGAGGGCCTACCTGGTACTGACAAATGCTTCTGCCCGGGAAAACAAAACCTACCAGCCCACGTTCCTGGTGTCAGTTTCCAGAGCTCCATGGGCACTCTCAAAGCAGCCCGAGTTGGCACAGGTGGCAACTTGTCCCTGGGCGGCATCTTGATATTTGTGGAAATGCAGCAGGCAGCCGGCCCTGAGGGTCGAGGGCCTACCCGGTACTGACAAATGCTTCTGCCCGGGAAAACAAAACCCACCACCCAACGTTCCTGGTCTCAGATTGCAGAGCTCCATGGGCACTCTCAAAGCAGCCCGAGTTGCCACAGGTGGCAGCTTGTCCCTGGGCGGCATCTTGATATTCGTGGAAATCCACCAGTCAGCCGGCCCCGAAGGGCCGAGGGCCTACCTTGTAGTGAAAATGCTTCTGCCCGGGAAAATAAAACCCACCACCCCTGGTTCCTGGTCTCAGTTTGCAGAGCTCCATGGGCACTCTCAAAGCAGCCCGAGTCTGCACAGGTGGCAGCTTGCCCCTGGGCGGCACCTTCAGATTCGTGGAAATCCTGCGGGCAGCCGGCCCCGAAGGGTCGAGGGCCTACCTGGTACTGACAAAGGCTTCTGCCCGGGGAAAGAAAAGCCACCAGCCCACGTTCCTGGTCTCAGTTTGCAGAGCTCCATGGGCACTCTCAAAGCAGCCCAAGTTGGCACAGGTGGCAGTTTGTCCCTGGGCGGCATCTTGATATTCGTGGAAATGCAGCAGGCATCTGGCCCTGAGGGCCCAGGGCCTACCTGGTACTGACAAAGGCTTCTGCCCGGGGAAAAAAACCCACCACCCCACGTTCCTGGTCTCAGTTTGCAGAGCTCCATGGGCACTCTCAAAGCAGCCCGAGTTGGTACAGGTGGCAGCTTGTCCCTGGGAGGCATCTTGATATTCGTGGAAATCCAGCCGGCAGCCTGCCCTGCAGGAACATGGCCCTACCTGGTACAGACAAAGGCTTCTACCCGGGAAAACAAAACCCACCAGCCCACGTTCCTGGTCTCAGATTGCAGAGCTCCATGGGCACTCTCAAAGCAGCCGGAGTTGGCACGGGTGGCAGCTTGTCCCTGGGCGGCATCTTGATATTCGTGGAAATCCAGCAGGAATCCAGCCCAAAAGGGCCGAGGGCCTACCTGGTAATGACAAAAGCTTCTGCCCGGGAAAACAAAACCCACCAGCCCACGTTCCTGGTCTCAGTTTCCAGAGCTCCATGGGCACTCTCAAAGCAGCCCGAGTTGCCACAGGTGGCAGCTTGTCCCTGGGCAGCATCTTGATATTCGTGGAAATCCAGCAGGCAGCCGGCCCCTAAGGGCCCAGTGCCTACCTGCTACAGACAAAGGCTTCTGCCTGGGGAAACAAAACCTACCAGCCCACGTTCCTGGTCTCAGTTTGCAGAGCTCCATGGGCACTCTCAAAGCATCCCAAGTTGGCGCAGGTGGCAGCTTGTCCCTGGGCGGCACTTTGATATTCGTGGAAATCCAGCAGGCAGCCGGCCCTGAGGGCAGAGGGCCTACCTTGTAGTGAAAATGCTTCTGCCCGGGAAAATAAAACCCACAAACCCACGTTCCTGGTCTCAGTTTGCAGAGCTCCATAGGCACTCTCAAAGCAGCCCGAGTTGGCACAGCTGGCAGCTTGTCCCTGGGCGGCATCTTGATATTCGTGGAAATCCAGCAGGCAGCCGGCCCCGAAGGGCCGAGGGCCTACCTGGTAGTGAAAATGCTTCTGCCCGGGAAAATAAAACCCACCAGCCCACGTTCCTGGTCTCACATTGCAGAGCTCCATGGGCACTCTCAAGGAAGCCCGTGTTGGCACAGGTGCCAGCTTGTCCCTGGGTGGCATCTTGATATTCGTGGAAATCCAGCAGTCTGCCGGCACCGAAGGGTGGAGGGCCTACCTGGTACAGACAAAGGCTTCTGCCCGGGAAAACAAATCTCACGACCCCACGTTCCTGGTCTCAGTTTGCAGAGCTCCATGGGCACTCTCAAGGAAGCCCGTGTTGGCACGGGTGGGAGATTGTCCCTGGGCGGCATCTTGATATTCGTGGAAACCCAGGAGGCAGCCAGCCCTGAACGGCCGAGGGCCTACCTGGTACTGCAAATGCTTCTGCCCGGGAAAATATAAGCCACAACCCCACGTTCCTGGTCTCAGTTTGCAGAGCTCCATGGGCACTCTCAAAGCAGCCCAAGTTGGCACAGGTGGCAGCTTGTCCTTGGGCAGCATCTTGATATTCGTGGAAATCCAGCAGGCAGCCGGCCCCTAAGGGCCAAGGGTCTACCTGGTACACACAAATGCTTCTGCCCGGGAAAACAAAACGCACCACCCCACGTTCCTGGTCTCAGATTGCAGAGCTCCATGGGCACTCTCAAAGCAGCCCGAGTTGGCAGGGGTGGCAGATTGTCCCTGGGCGGCACCTTGATATTTGTGGAAATGCAGCAGGGAGACGGCCCCGAAGGGCCAAGGGCCTACCTGTTACTGCAAATGCTTCTGCCCGGGAAAACAAAAACCACCACCCCTGGTTCCTGGTCTCAGATTGCAGAGCTCCATGGGCACTCTCAAAGCAGTTCGAGTTGCCACAGGTGGCAGCTTGCGCCTGGGCGGCATCTTGTTATTCCTGGAAATCCAGCCGGCAGACCGACCCGAAGGGCCGAGGGCCTACCTGGTACTGACAAATTCTTCTGCCCGGGAAAACAAAACCTACCAGCCCACGTTCCTGGTCTCAGATTGCAGAGCTCCATGGGCACTCTCAAAGCAGCCCGAGTTGGCACAGGTGGCAACTTGTCCCTGGGCGGCATCTTGATATTTGTGGAAATGCAGCAGGCAGCCGGCCCTGAGGGTCGAGGGCCTACCCGGTACTGACAAATGCTTCTGCCCGGGAAAACAAAACCCACCACCCCACGTTCCTGGTCTCAGATTGCAGAGCTCCATGGGCACTCTCAAAGCATCCCGAATTGTCACAGGTGGCAGCTTGTCCCTGGGCGGCAACTTAAGAGACTTGGAAATCCAGCAGGCAGCCGGCCGCGAAGGGTAATGGGCCTACCCGGTACAAACGAATGCTTCTGCCCCGGAAAACAAAACGCACCACCCAACGTTCCTGGTCTCAGATTGCAGAGCTCCATGGCCACTCTCAAAGCAGCCCGAGTTGGCACAGGTGGCAGCTTTTCCCTGGGCGGCATCTTGATATTCGTGGAAATCCAGCAGTCAGCCGGCCCCGAAGGGCCGAGGGCCTACCTTGTAGTGAAAATGCTTCTGCCCGGGAAAATAAAACCCACCACCCCTGGTTCCTGGTCTCAGTTTGCAGAGCTCCATGGGCACTCTCAAAGCAGCCCGAGTCTGCACAGGTGGCAGCTTGCCCCTGGGCGGCACCTTCAGATTCGTGGAAATCCTGCGGGCAGCCGGCCCCGAAGGGTCGAGGGCCTACCTGGTACTGACAAAGGCTTCTGCCCGGGGAAAGAAAAGCCACCAGCCCACGTTCCTGGTCTCAGTTTGCAGAGCTCCATGGGCACTCTCAAAGCAGCCCAAGTTGGCACAGGTGGCAGTTTGTCCCTGGGCGGCATCTTGATATTCGTGGAAATGCAGCAGGCATCTGGCCCTGAGGGCCCAGGGCCTACCTGGTACTGACAAAGGCTTCTGCCCGGGGAAAAAAACCCACCACCCCACGTTCCTGGTCTCAGTTTGCAGAGCTCCATGGGCACTCTCAAAGCAGCCCAAGTTGGTACAGGTGGCAGCTTGTCCCTGGGAGGCATCTTGATATTCGTGGAAATCCAGCCGGCAGCCTGCCCCGCAGGAACATGGCCCTACCTGGTACAGACAAAGGCTTCTACCCGGGAAAACAAAACCCACCAGCCCACGTTCCTGGTCTCAGATTGCAGAGCTCCATGGGCACTTTCAAAGCAGCCCTAGTTGGCACAGGTGGCAGCTTGTCCCTGGGCGGCATCTTGATATTCGTGGAAATCCAGGAAGCAGCCTACCCCTAAGGAACAGGGGCCTACCTAGTAGTGACAAAGGCTTCTCCCTGCGGAAACAAAACCCACCAGCCCACGTTCCTGGTCTCAGTTTGCAGAGCTCCTTGGGCACTCTCAAAGCAGCCCGAGTTGGCGCATGTGGCAGCTTGTCCCTGGGCGGCCTCTTGATATTCGTGGAAATCCAGCAGGCAGCCGGCCCTGAGGGCCGAGGGCCTACCTGGTAGTGAAAATGCTTCTGCCCGGGAAAATAAAACCCACAAACCCACGTTCCTGGTCTCAGTTTGCAGAGCTCCATAGGCACTCTCAAAGCAGCCCGAGTTGGCACAGGTGGCAGCTTGTCCCTGGGCGGCATCTTGATATTCGTGGAAATCCAGCAGGCAGCCGGCCCCGAAGGGCCGAGGGCCTACCTGGTAGTGAAAATGCTTCTGCCCGGGAAAATAAAACCCACCAGCCCACGTTCCTGGTCTCAGTTTGCAGAGCTCCATGGGCACTCTCAAAGCAGCTCGAGGTGGCACAGGTGCCAGCTTGTCCCTGGGTGGCATCTTGATATTCGTGGAAATCCAGCAGTCTGCCGGCACCGAAGGGTGGAGGGCCTACCTGGTACTGACAGAGGCTTCTGCCCGGGAAAACAAATCTCACCACCCCACGTTCCTGGTCTCAGTTTGCAGAGCTCCATGGGCACTCTCAAGGAAGCCCGTGTTGGCACGGGTGGGAGATTGTCCCTGGGCGGCATCTTGATATTCGTGGAAACCCAGGAGGCAGCCAGCCCTGAACGGCCGAGGGCCTACCTGGTACTGCAAATGCTTCTGCCCGGGAAAATATAAGCCACAACCCCACGTTCCTGGTCTCAGTTTGCAGAGCTCCATGGGCACTCTCAAAGCAGCCCAAGTTGGCACAGGTGGCAGCTTATCCCTGGGCGGCATCTTGATATTCGTGGAAATCCAGCAGGCAGCCGGCCCTGAGGGCCGAGGGCCTACCTGGTACTGAAAACGCTTCTGCCCGGGGAAATAAAATCCACCACCCCACGTTCCTGGTCTCAGATTGCAGAGCTCCATGGGCACTCTCAAAGCAGCCCGAGTTGGCACAGGTGGCAGCTTGTCCCTGGGCGGCATCTTGATATTCGTGGAAATCCAGCAGGCAGCCGGCCCCTAAGGAACAAGGGATCCTACCTGGTAGCTTGTCCCTGGGCGGCATCTTGATATTCGTGGAAATCCAGCAGGAATCCAGCCCAAAAGGGCCGAGGGCCTACCTGGTAATGACAAATGCTTCTGAAAACAAAACCCACCAGCCCACGTTCCTGGTCTCAGTTTGCAGAATGGGCACTCTCAAAGCAGCCCGAGTTTCTGAAATCCAGCAGGCAGCCGGCCCCCGGGAGGCTTCTGCCTGGGGAAACAAAACGCACCACCCCAAAATGGGCACTCTCAAAGCATCCCAAGTTGGCGCAGGTGGCAGCTTGTCCCTGGGCGGCACTTTGATATTCGTGGAAATCCAGCAGGCAGCCGGCCCTGAGGGCAAGGGCCTACCTTGTAGTGAAAATGCTTCTGCCCGGGAAAATAAAACCCACCACGTTCCTGGTCTCAGTTTGCAGAGCTCCATAGGCACTCTCAAAGCAGCCCGAGTTGGCACAGGTGGCAGCTTGTCCCTGGGCGGCATCTTGATATTCGTGGAAATCCAGCAGGCATCCAGCCCCGAAGGGCCGAGGGCCTACCTGGTAGTGAAAATGCTTCTGCCCGGGAAAATAAAAACCCACCAGCCCACGTTCCTGGTCTCAGATTGCAGAGCTCCATGGGCACTCTCAAAGCAGCCCGAGTTGGCACAGGTGCCAGCTTGTCCCTGGGTGGCATCTTGATATTCGTGGAAATCCAGCAGTCTGCCGGCACCGAAGGGTGGAGGGCCTACCTGGTACTGACAGAGGCTTCTGCCCGGGAAAACAAATCTCACGACCCCCACGTTCCTGTCTCAGTTTGCAGAGCTCCATGGGCACTCTCAAGGAAGCCCGAGTTGGCACGGGTGGCAGCTTGTCCCTGGGCGGCATCTTGATATTCGTGGAAACCCAGGAGGCAGCCAGCCCTGAACGGCCGAGGGCCTACCTGGTACTGCAAATGCTTCTGCCCGGGAAAATATAAGCCACAACCCCACGTTCCTGGTCTCAGTTTGCAGAGCTCCATGGGCACTCTCAAAGCAAAGTTGGCACAAAAGCCACCATCCCCAGCCGGTTCCTACACACAAGGTCTCAGTCTCAGATTGCAGAGCTCCATGGGCACTCTCAAAGCAGCCCGAGGGGTGGCAGATTGCACAGGTGGCAGCTTGCTTCTGCCCGGGAAAACAAAAACCACCACCCCGTTCCTGGGCGGCACCTTCAGATTCGTGGAAATCCTGCGGGCAGCCGGCCCCGAAGGGTACGATTCTTCTGCCCGGGCCTACCTGGTACTGACAAAGGCTTCTGCCCGGGGAAAGAAAACAAAAAAAGTCTCCACCATGGGGCACTCCACGTTCCTGGTCTCAGTTTGCAGAGCTCCATGGGCACTCTCAAAGCAGCCCAAGTTGGCACAGGTGGCAGTTTGTCCCTGGGCGGCATCTTGATATTCGTGGAAATGCAGCAGGCATCTGGCCCTGAGGGCCCAGGGCCTACCTGGTACTGACAAAGGCTTCTGCCCGGGAAAACAAAACCCACCACCCCACGTTCCTGGTCTCAGTTTGCAGAGCTCCATGGGCACTCTCAAAGCAGCCCGAGTTGGTACAGGTGGCAGCTTGTCCCTGGGAGGCATCTTGATATTCGTGGAAATCCAGCCGGCAGCCTGCCCCGCAGGAACATGGCCCTACCTGGTACAGACAAAGGCTTCTGCCCGGGAAAACAAAACCCACCAGCCCACGTTCCTGGTCTCAGATTGCAGAGCTCCATGGGCACTCTCAAAGCAGCCCTAGTTGGCACAGGTGGCAGCTTGTCCCTGGGCGGCATCTTGATATTCGTGGAAATCCAGGAAGCAGCCTACCCCTAAGGAACAGGGGCCTACCTAGTAGTGACAAAGGCTTCTCCCTGCGGAAACAAAACCCACCAGCCCACGTTCCTGGTCTCAGTTTGCAGAGCTCCTTGGGCACTCTCAAAGCAGCCCGAGTTGGCACAGGTGGCAGCTTGTCCCTGGGCGGCCTCTTGATATTCGTGGAAATCCAGCAGGCAGCCGGCCCTGAGGGCCGAGGGCCTACCTGGTAGTGAAAAGGCTTCTGCCCGGGAAAATAAAACCCACAAACCCACGTTCCTGGTCTCAGTTTGCAGAGCTCCATAGGCACTCTCAAAGCAGCCCGAGTTGGCACAGGTGGCAGCTTGTCCCTGGGCGGCATCTTGATATTCGTGGAAATCCAGCAGGCAGCCGGCCCCGAAGGGCCGAGGGCCTTCCTGGTAGTGCAAATGCTTCTGCCTGGGAAAATAAAACCCACCAGCCCACGTTCCTGGTCTCAGTTTGCAGAGCTCCATGGGCACTCTCAAAGCAGCCCGAGTTGGCACAGGTGGCAGTTTTTCCCTGGGCGGCATCTTGATATTCGTGGAAATCCAGCAGGCAGCCGGCCCTGAAGGGCCGAGGTCCTAGCCGGTACTAACAAATGCTTCTGCCCGGGAAAATAAAACCCACCACCCCTCGTTCCTGGTCTCAGATTGCAGAGCTCCATGGGCACTCTCAAAGCATCCCGAGTTGGCACAGGTGGCAGCTTGTCCCTGGGCAGCAGCATGATATTCGTGGAAATCCAGCTGGCAGTCGGACACTGAGGCACTCTCAAAAAAGGGCCTGCCTGCAGCAGGGAGACGGCCCCGAAGGGCCAAGGGCCTACCTTGTACTAACAAATGCTTCTGCCCAGGAAAATAAAACCCACAATTTCACGTTCCTGGTCTCAGTTTGCAGAGCTCCATGGGCACTCTCAAAGCAGCCCGAGTTGGCGCAAGTGGGCAGCTTGTCCCTGGGCGGCATCTTGATATTCGTGGAAATCCAGCAGGCAGCCGGCCCCGAAGGGCCGAGGGCCTACCTGGTAGTGAAAATGCTTCTGCCCGGGAAAATAAAACCCACCAGCCCACGTTCCTGGTCTCAGTTTGCAGAGCTCCATGGGCACTCTCAAAGCAGCTCGAGGTGGCACAGGTGCCAGCTTGTCCCTGGGCGGCATCTTGATATTCGTGGAAATCCAGCAGTCTGCCGGCACCGAAGGGTGGAGGGCCTACCTGGTACTGACAAAGGCTTCTGCCCGGGAAAACAAATCTCACGACCCCACGTTCCTGGTCTCAGTTTGCAGAGCTCCATGGGCACTCTCAAGGAAGCCCGTGTTGGCACGGGTGGGAGATTGTCCCTGGGGGCTTCTTGATATTCGTGGAAACCCAGGAGGCAGCCAGCCCTGAACGTTCGAGGGCCTACCTGGTACTGCAAATGCTTCTGCCCGGGAAAATATAAGCCACAACCCCACGTTCCTGGTCTCAGTTTGCAGAGCTCCATGGGCACTCTCAAAGCAGCCCAAGTTGGCACAGGTGGCAGCTTGTCCCTGGGCAGCATCTTGATATTCGTGGAAATCCAGCAGGCAGCCGGCCCCTAAGGGCCAAGGGTCTACCTGGTACTGACAAATGCTTCTGCCCGGGAAAACAAAATGCACCACCCCACGTTCCTGGTCTCAGATTGCAGAGCTCCATGGGCACTCTCAAAGCAGCCCGAGTTGGCACAGGTGGCAGCTTGTCCCTGGGCGGCATCTTGATATTTGTGGAAATGCAGCAGGGAGACGGCCCCGAAGGGCCAAGGGCCTACCTGTTACTGCAAATGCTTCTGCCCGGGAAAACAAAAACCACCACCCCTGGTTCCTGGTCTCAGATTGCAGAGCTCCATGGGCACTCTCAAAGCAGTTCGAGTTGGCACAGGTGGCAGCTTGCACCTGGGCGGCATCTTGATATTCCGGGAAATCCAGCCGGCAGACCGACCCGAAGGGCCGAGGGCCTACCTGGTACTGACAAATGCTTCTGCCCGGGAAAACAAAACCTACCAGCCCACGTTCCTGGTCTCAGATTGCAGAGCTCCATGGGCACTCTCAAAGCAGCCCGAGTTGGCACAGGTGGCAGCTTGTCCCTGGGCAGCAACTTAAGATACTTGGAAATCCAGCAGGCAGCCGGCCGCGAAGGGTAATGGGCCTACCCGGTACAAACGAATGCTTCTGCCCCGGAAAACAAAACGCACCACCCAACGTTCCTGGTCTCAGATTGCAGAGCTCCATGGGCACTCTCAAAGCAGCCCGAGTTGGCACAGGTGGCAGCTTGTCCCTGGGCGGCACCTTCAGATTCGTGGAAATCCTGCGGGCAGCCGGCCCCGAAGGGCCGAGGGCCTACCTGGTAGTGACAAAGGCTTCTGCCCGGGAAAAGAAAAGCCACCAGCCCACGTTCCTGGTCTCAGTTTGCAGAGCTCCATGGGCACTCTCAAAGCAGCCCAAGTTGGCACAGGTGGCAGTTTGTCCCTGGGCGGCATCTTGATATTCGTGGAAATGCAGCAGGCATCTGGCCCTGAGGGCCCAGGGCCTACCTGGTACTGACAAAGGCTTCTGCCCGGGGAAACAAAACCCACCAGCCCACGTTCCTGGTCTCAGTTTGCAGAGCTCCATGGGCACTCTCAAAGCAGCCCAAGTTGGCACAGGTGCCAGCTTGTCCCTGGGTGGCATCTTGATATTCGTGGAAATCCAGCAGGCTGCCGGCCCCGAAGGGTGGAGGGCCTACCTGGTACTGACAAAGGCTTCTGCCCGGGAAAACAAATCTCACGACCCCACGTTCCTGTCTCAGTTTGCAGAGCTCCATGGGCACTCTCAAGGAAGCCCGTGTTGGCACGGGTGGGAGATTGTCCCTGGGCGGCATCTTGATATTCGTGGAAACCCAGGAGGCAGCCAGCCCTGAACGTCCGAGGGCCTACCTGGCACTGCAAATGCTTCTGCCCGGGAAAATATAAGCCACAACCCCACGTTCCTGGTCTCAGTTTGCAGAGCTCCATGGGCACTCTCAAAGCAGCCCAAGTTGGCACAGGTGGCAGCTTGTCCCTGGGCAGCATCTTGATATTCGTGGAAATCCAGCAGGCAGCCGGCCCCTAAGGGCCAAGGGTCTACCTGGTACAGACAAATGCTTCTGCCTGGGAAAACAAAATGCACCACCCCACGTTCCTGGTCTCAGATTGCAGAGCTCCATGGGCACTCTCAAAGCAGCCCGAGTTGCCACAGGTGGCAGCTTGTCCCTGGGCAGCATCTTGATATTCGTGGAAATCCAGCAGGCAGCCGGTCCCTAAGGGCCCAGGGCCTACCTGCTACAGACAAAGGCTTCTGCCTGGGGAAACAAAACGCACCACCCCACGTTCCTGGTCTCAGTTTGCAGAGCTCCATGGGCACTCTCAAAGCAGCCCGAGTCTGCACAGGTTGCAGCTTGTCCCTGGGCGGCATCTTGATATTCGTGGAAATCCAGCCGGCAGCCTGCCCCGCGGGAACAAGGCCCTTCCTGGTACAGACAAAGGCTTCTGCCCGGGAAAACAAAACCCACCAGCCCACGTTCCTGGTCTCAGATTGCAGAGCTCCATGGGCACTTTCAAAGCAGCCCTAGTTGGCACAGGTGGCAGCTTGTCCCTGGGCGGCATCTTGATATTCGTGGAAATCCAGGAAGCAGCCTAGCCCTAAGGAACAGGGGCCTACCTAGTAGTGACAAAGGCTTCTCCCTGCGGAAACAAAACCCACCAGCCCACGTTCCTGGTCTCAGTTTGCAGAGCTCCTTGGGCACTCTCAAAGCAGCCCGAGTTGGCACAGGTGGCAGCTTATCCCTGGGCGGCATCTTGATATTCGTGGAAATGCAGAAGTCAGGCGGCCCCGAAGGGCCGAGGGCCTACCTGGTACTGCAAATGCTTCTGCCCGGGAAAATAAAACCCACCAGCCTACGTTCCTGGTCTCAGTTTGCAGAGCTCCATGGGCACTCTCAAAGCAGCCCGAGTCTGCACAGGTTGCAGCTTTTGCCTGGGAGGCATCTTGATATTCGTGGAAATCCAGCGGGCAGCCGGCCCCGAAGGTCCCAGGGCCTACCTGGTACTAACAAAGGCTTCTGCCCGGGGATACAAAAGCCACCACCCCACGTTCCTGGTGTCAGTTTGCAGAGCTCCATGGGCAATCTCAAAGCAGCCCGAGTTGGCACAGGTGGCAGCTTGTCCCTCGGCAGCATCTTGATATTTGTGGAAATCCAGCAGGCATCTGGCCCTGAGGGCCGAGTGCCTACCTGGTACTGACAAAGGCTTCTGCCCAGAGAAACAAAACCCACAACCCCACGTTCCTGGTCTCAGTTTGCAGAGCTCCATGGGCACTCTCAAAGCAGCCCAAGTTGGCACAGGTGGCAGTTTGTCCCTGGGCGGCATCTTGATATTCGTGGAAATGCAGAAGTCAGCCGGCCAAGCAGGGCCGAGGTCCTACCTGGTACTGCAAATGCTTCTGCCCGGGAAAATAAATCCCACCACCCTACGTTCCTGGTCTCAGTTTGCAGAGCTGCATGGGCACTCTCAAAGCAGCCCGAGTCTGCACAGGTGGCAGCTTGTGCCTGGGCGGCATCTTGATATTCGTGGAAATCCAGCAGTCTGCCGGCACCGAAGGGTGGAGGGCCTACCTGGTACTGACAGAGGCTTCTGCCCGGGAAAACAAAACCCACCAGCCCACGTTCCTGGTCTCAGTTTGCAGAGCTCCGTTGGCACTCTCAAAGCAGGCCTAGTTGGCACAGGTGGAAACTTATCCCTGGGCGGCATCTTGATATTCGTGGAAACCCAGCGGGCAGCCGGCCCCGAAAGGCCCAGGGCCTACATGGTACTAACAAATGTTTCTGCCCGGGAAAACGAAACCCACCACCCCACGTTCCTGGTCTCAGTTTCCAGAGCTCCATGGGCACTCTCAAAGCAGCCCGAGTTGGCACAGGTGGCAGCTTGTGCCTGGGCGGCACCTTGATGTTCGTGGAAATGCAGGAGGCTGGCGGCCAAGCAGGGCCGAGGGCCTACCTGGTACTGCAAATGCTTCTGCCCGGGGAAACAAAACCCACAACCCCACGTTCCTGGTTTCAGATTGCAGAGTTCCATGGGCGCTCTCAAAGCCGCCTGTGTTGGCACAGGTGGCAGCTTGTCCCTGGGCAGCATCTTGATATTCGTGGAAATCCAGCCCGGAGCCTACCCCCAAGGAACAAGGGCCTAGCTGGTACTGACAATGGCTTCTGCCCAGGGAAACAAAACTCAGCACCCCACCTTCCTGGTCTCAGTTTGCAGAGCTCCGTGGGCACTCTCAAAGCAGCCCGAGTTGGCACAGGTGGCAGCTTGTCCCTGGGCAGCATCTTGATATTCGTGGAAATCCTGCAGCAGGCAGCCGAGAACGAAGGTCCGATGGGCTATCTGGTACTGCAAACACTTCTGCCCGGGAAAATAAAACTGAGCACCCCATGTTCCTGGTTTCTGTTTGTAGAGCTCCAAGGGCACTCTCAATGCAGCCGTAGTTGGCACAGGTGGCAGCTTGTCCCTGGGCGGCATCTTGATATTCGTGGAAATCCAGCAGGCTGCCTGCCCTTAAGGACCAAGGGCCTAACTGGTACTGACAAAGGCTTCTGCATGGGGAAACAAAAGCCACAAACCCACATTCCTGGTCTCAGTTTGCAGAGCTCCATGGGCACTCAGAAAGCAGCCTGAGTTGGCACAGGTGGCAGCTTGTCCCTGGGCGGCATCTTGATCTTCGTGGAAATCCTGCTGCCAGCCTGCCCTTAAGGACCAAGGGCCTACCTGGTACTGACAACGGCTTCTGCCCGGGGAAACAAAACTCAGCAGCCCACGGTCCTCGTCTCAGTTTGCAGAGCTTCGTGGGCACTCTCAAAGCAGCCCGAGTTGGCACAGGTGGCAGCTTGTCCCTGTGCGGCATCTTGATATTCGTGGAAATCCAGCCCGGAGCCTACCCCTAAGTAACAAGGGCCTACCTGGTACTGACAAATGCTTCTGCCCAGGAAAACAAAACTCAGCACCCCACGTTCCTGGTTTCTGTTTGTAGAGCTCCATGGGAACTCTCAAAGCAGCCCGAGTTGGCACAGGTGGCAGCTTGTCCCTTGGCGGCATCTTGATATTTGTGGAAATCCAGCAGGCTGCCTGCCCTTAAGGACCAAGGGCCTAGCTGCTACTGACAACGGCTTCTGCCTGGGGAAATAAAACTCAGCACCCCACGTTCCTGGTCTCATTTTACAGAGCTCCATGGGCACTCTCTAAGCAGCCCGAGTTGGCACAGGTGGAAGCCTGTCCCTGGGCGGCATCTTGATATTCGTGGAAATCCTGCTGCAAGCCTGCCCCTAAGGGCCGAGGGCCTACCTGGTACAGACAAAGGCTTCTGCCCGGTGAAATGAAACCCACAAACTCACGTTCCTGGTCTCAGTTTGCAGAGCTCCGTGGGCACTCTGAAAGCAGCCTGAGTTGGCACAGGTGGCAGCTTGTCCCTGGTCGGCATCTTGATATTCTTGGAAATCCAGACGGCTGCCGGCCAAGCAGGGCCGAGGGCCTATCTGGTACTGCAAATGCTTCTGCCCGGGGAAACAAAACAAACAACCCCACGTTCCTGGTTTCAGATTTAAGAGTTCGGTGGGCACACTCAAAGCAGCCCGAGTTGGCACAGGTGGCAGCTTGACCCTGGACAACATCTTGATATTCGTGGAAATCCAGGAGGCAAAGGGCCCTAAGGGCCGAGGGCCTACCTGGTACTGACAAATGCTTCTGCCTGGCGAAACAAAAGTCGCAAACCTACATTCGTCGTCTCAGTTTGCAGAGCTCTGTAGGTACTCTCAAAGCAGTTCGAGTTGGCACAGGTGGCAGCTTGTCCCTGGGCGGCATCTTGATATTCATGGAAATCCAGCAGGCAGCCGAGAACAAAGGGCCGAGGGCCTATCTGGTACTGACAAAGGCTTCTGCCTGGGAAAATAATATTCAGCACCCCATGTTCCTGGTTTCTGTTTGTAGAGCCCAATGGGCACTCTCAAAGCAGCCCGAGTTGGCACAGGTGGCAGCTTGTCCCTGGGCGGCATCTTGATATTCGTGGAAATCCAGCAGGCTGCCTGTCCTTAAGGACCAAGGGCCTACCTGGAAATGACAACAGCTTCTGCCTGGGGAAATAAAACTCAGCACCCCACGTTCCTGGTCTAATTTTGCAGAGCTCCATGGGCAATCTCAAAGCAGCCCGAGTTGGCACAGGTGGCAGCTTGTCCCTGGGCGGCATCTTGATATTCGTAGAAATCTGGCTGCCAGCCTGCCCGTAAGGGCCGAGGGCCTACCTGGTACTGACAAAGGCTTCTGCCCGGGGAAACAAAACCCACCAGCCCACGTTCCTGGTCTCAGTTTGCAGAGCTCCATGGGCACTCTCAAAGCCGCCCGAGTTGGCACAGGTGGCAGCTTGTCCCTGGGCGGCATCTTGATATTCGTGGAAATCCAGCCCAGAGCCTACCCCCAAGGAACAAGGGCCTAGCTGGTACTGACAATAGCTTCTGCCCAGGGAAACAAAACTCAGCACCCCACCTTCCTGGTCTCAGTTTGCAGAGCTCCGTGGGCACTCTCAAAGCAGCCCGAGTTGGCACAGGTGGCAGTTTCTCCCTGGGCGGCATCTTGATATTCGTGGAAATCCAGACGGCTGCCTGCCCTTAAGGACCAAGGGCCTAGCTGCTACTGACAACGGCTTCTGCCTGGGGAAATAAAACTCAGCACCCCACGTTCCTGGTCTCAGTTTGCAGAGCTCCATGGGCACTCTCAAAGCAGCTCTAGGTGGCACAGGTGCCAGCTTGTCCCTGGGTGGCATCTTGATATTCGTGGAAATCCAGCAGTCTGCCGGCACCGAAGGGTGGAGGGCCTACCTGGTACTGACAGAGGCTTCTGCCCGGGAAAACAAATCTCTCGACTCCACGTTCCTGGTCTCAGTTTGCAGACCTCCATGGGCACTCTCAAGGAAGCCCGTGTTGGCACGGGTGGGAGATTGTCCCTGGGCGGCATCTTGATATTCGTGGAAACCCAGGAGGCAGCCAGCCCTGAACGGCCGAGGGCCTACCTGGCACTGCAAATGTTTCTGCCCGGGAAAATATAAGCCACAACCCCACGTACCTGGTCTCAGTTTGCAGAGCTCCATGGGCACTCTCAAAGCAGCCCAAGTTGGCACAGGTGGCAGCTTGTCCCTGGGCAGCATCTTGATATTCGTGGAAATCCAGCAGGCAGCCGGCCCCTAAGGGCCAAGGGTCTACCTGGTACAGACAAATGATTCTGCCCGGGAAAACAAAATGCACCACCCCACGTTCCTGGTCTCAGATTGCAGAGCTCCATGGGCACTCTCAAAGCAGTTCGAGTTGGCAGGGGTGGCAGATTGTCCCTGGGTGGCACCTTGATATTTGTGGAAATGCAGCAGGGAGACGGCCCCGAAGGGCCAAGGGCCTACCTGTTACTGCAAATGCTTCTGCCCGGGAAAACAAAAACCACCACCCCTGGTTCCTGGTCTCAGATTGCAGAGCTCCATGGGCACTCTCAAAGCAGTTCGAGTTGGCACAGGTGGCAGCTTGCGCCTGGGCGGCATCTTGATATTCCTGGAAATCCAGCAGGCAGCCGGCCCCTAAGGGCCCAGTGCCTACCTGCTACAGACAAAGGCTTCTGCCTGGGGAAACAAAACGCACCACCCCACGTTCCTGGTCTCAGTTTGCAGAGCTCCATGGGCACTCTCAAAGCAGCCCAAGTTGGCGCAGGTGGCAGCTTGTCCCTGGGCGGCCTCTTGATATTCATGGAAATCCAGCAGGCAGCCGGCCCTGAGGGCCGAGGGCCTACCTGGTAGTGGAAATGCTTCTGCCCGGGAAAATAAAACCCACCAGCCCACGTTCCTGGTCTCAGTTTGCAGAGCTCCATAGGCACTCTCAAAGCAGCCCGAGTTGGCACAGGTGGCAGCTTGTCCCTGGGCGGCATCTTGATATTCGTGGAAATCCAGCAGGCAGCCGGACCCGAAGGGCCGAGGGCCTACCTAGTAGTGAAAATGCTTCTGCCTGGGAAAATAAAACCCACCAGCCCACGTTCCTGGTCTCAGTTTGCAGAGCTCCATGGGCACTCTCAAAGCAGCTCGAGGTGGCACAGGTGCCAGCTTGTCCCTGGGTGGCATCTTGATATTCGTGGAAATCCAGCAGTCTGCCGGCACCGAAGGGTGGAGGGCCTACCTGGTACTGACAGAGGCTTCTGCCCGGGAAAACAAATCTCACGACCCCACGTTCCTGGTCTCAGTTTGCAGAGCTCCATGGGCACTCTCAAGGAAGCCCGTGTTGGCACGGGTGGGAGATTGTCCCTGGGCGGCATCTTGATATTCGTGGAAACCCAGGAGGCAGCCAGCCCTGAACGGCCGAGGGCCTACCTGGTACTGCAAATGCTTCTGCCCGGGAAAATATAAGCCACAACCCCACGTTCCCGGTCTCAGTTTGCAGAGCTCCATGGGCACTCTCAAAGCAGCCCTAGTTGGCACTTGTGGCAGCTTGTCCCTGGGCGGCATCTTGATAATCGTGGAAATCCAGGAAGCAGCCTACCCCTAAGGAACAGGGGCCTACTAGGTAGTGACAAAGGCTTCTCCCTGCGGAAACAAAACCCACCAGCCCACGTTCCTGGTCTCAGTTTGCAGAGCTCCGTTGGCACTCTCAAAGCAGACCGAGTTTGCACAGGTGGCAGCTTGTCCCTGGGCGGCATCTTGATATTCGTGGAAATCGAGCGGGCAGCCGGCCCCGAAGGGCCCAGGGCCTACATGGTACTAACAAATGTTTCTGCCCGGGAAAACAAAACCCACCACCCCACGTTCCTGGTTTCTGTTTGCAGAGCTCCATGGGCACTCTCAAAGCAGCCCGAGTTGGCACAGGTGGCAGCTTGTCCCTGGGCGGCACCTTGATATTCGTGGAAATCCAGCATTCAGCCGGCCCCGAAGGTCCCAGGGCCTACATGGTACTGACAAATGCTTCTGCCCGGGAAAACAAAACGCACCACCCCACGTTCCTGGTCTCAGTTTGCAGAGCTCCATGGGCACTCTCAAAGCAGCCCAAGTTGGCGCAGGTGCCAGCTTGTCCCTGTGTGGCATCTTGATATTCGTGGAAATCCAGCAGTCTGCCGGCACCGAAGGGTGGAGGGCATACCTGGTACTGACAGAGGCTTCTGCCCGGGAAAACAAATCTCACGACCCCACGTTCCTGGTCTCAGTTTGCAGAGCTCCATGGGCACTCTCAAGGAAGCCCGTGTTGGCACGGGTGGGAGATTGTCCCTGGGCGGCATCTTGATATTCGTGGAAACCCAGGAGGCAGCCAGCCCTGAGCGGCCGAGGGCCTACCTGGTACTGCAAATGCTTCTGCCCGGGAAAATATAAGCCACAACCCCACGTTCCTGGTCTCAGTTTGCAGAGCTCCATGGGCACTCTCAAAGCAGCCCAAGTTGGCACAGGTGGCAGCTTGTCCCTGGGCAGCATCTTGATATTCGTGGAAATCCAGCAGTCAGCCGGCCCCTAAGGGCCAAGGGTCTACCTGTTACTGCAAATGCTTCTGCCCGGGAAAACAAAAACCACCACCCCTGGTTCCTGGTCTCAGATTGCAGAGCTCCATGGGCACTCTCAAAGCAGTTCGAGTTGGCACAGGTGGCAGCTTGCGCCTGGGCGGCATCTTGATATTCCTGGAAATCCAGCCGGCAGACCGACCCGAAGGGCCGAGGGCCTACCTGGCACTGACAAATGCTTCTGCCCGGGAAAACAAAACCTACCAGCCCACGTTCCTGGTCTCAGATTGCAGAGCTCCATGGGCACTCTCAAAGCAGCCCGAGTTGGCACGGGTGGCAGCTTGTCCCTGGGCGGCATCTTGATATTCGTGGAAATCCAGCAGGAATCCAGCCCAAAAGGGCCGAGGGCCTACCTGGTAATGACAAATGCTTCTGCCCGGGAAAACAAAACCCACCAGCCCACGTTCCTGGTCTCAGTTTCCAGAGCTCCATGGGCACTCTCAAAGCAGCCCGAGTTGCCACAGGTGGCAGCTTGTCCCTGGGCAGCATCTTGATATTCGTGGAAATCCAGCAGGCAGCCGGCCCCTAAGGGCCCAGTGCCTACCTGCTACAGACAAAGGCTTCTGCCTGGGGAAACAAAACCCACCAGCCCACGTTCCTGGTCTCAGATTGCAGAGCTCCATGGGCACTTTCAAAGCAGCCCTAGTTGGCACAGGTGGCAGCTTGTCCCTGGGCGGCATCTTGATATTCCTGGAAATCCAGGAAGAAGCCTACCCCTAAGGAACAGGGGCCTACCTAGTAGTGACAAAGGCTTCTCCCTGCGGAAACAAAACCCACCAGCCCACGTTCCTGGTCTCAGTTTGCAGAGCTCCTTGGGCACACTCAAAGCAGCCCGAGTTGGCACAGGTGGCAGCTTGTCCCTGGGCGGCCTCTTGATATTCGTGCAAGTCCAGCAGGCAGCCGGCCCTGAGGGCCAAGGGCCTACCTGGTAGTGAAAATGCTTCTGCCCGGGGAAAATAAAACCCACCAGCCCACGTTCCTGGTCTCAGTTTGCAGAGCTCCATGGGCACTCTCAAAGCAGCTCGAGGTGGCACAGGTGCCAGCTTGTCCCTGGGTGGCATCTTGATATTCGTGGAAATCCAGCAGTCTGCCGGCACCGAAGGGTGGAGGGCCTACCTGGTACTGACAGAGGCTTCTGCCCGGGAAAACAAATCTCACGACCCCACGTTCCTGGTCTCAGTTTGCAGAGCTCCATGGGCACTCTCAAGGAAGCCCGTGTTGGCACGGGTGGGAGATTGTCCCTGGGCGGCATCTTGATATTCGTGGAAACCCAGGAGGCAGCCAGCCCTGAACGGCCGAGGGCCTACCTGGTACTGCAAATGCTTCTGCCCGGGAAAATATAAGCCACAACCCCACGTTCCTGGTCTCAGTGTGCAGAGCTCCATGGGCACTCTCAAAGCAGCCCAAGTTGGCACAGGTGGCAGCTTATCCCTGGGCGGCATCTTGATATTCGTGGAAATCCAGCAGGCAGCCGGCCCTGAGGGCCGAGGGCCTACCTGGTATTGAAATCGCTTCTGCCCGGGGAAATAAAATCCACCACCCCACGTTCCTGGTCTCAGATTGCATAGCTCCATGGGCACTCTCAAAGCAGCATGAGTTGGCACAGGTGGCACCTTGTCCTTGGGCAGCATCTTGATATTCGTGGAAATCCAGCAGGCAGCCGGCCCCTAAGGAACAAGGGCCTACCTGGTACAGACAAATGCTTCTGCCCGGGAAAACAAAAGCAACCACCCCACGTTCCTGGTCTCAGATTGCAGAGCTCCATGGGCACTCTCAAAGCAGCCCGAGTTGGCAGGGGTGGCAGATTGTCCCTGGGCGGCACCTTGATATTTGTGGAAATGCAGCAGGGAGACGGCCCCGAAGGGCCAAGGGCCTACCTGTTACTGCAAATACTTCTGCACGGGAAAACAAAAACCACCACCCCTGGTTCCTGGTCTCAGATTGCAGAGCACCATGGGCACTCTCAAAGCAGTTCGAGTTGGCACAGGTGGCAGTTTTTCCCTGGGCGGCATCTTGATATTCATGGAAACGCAGCAGGCAGCCGGGCCCGAAGGGCCGAGGGCCTACCTGGTAATGCACATGCTTCTGCCCGGGAAAATAAAACCCACCAGCCCACGTTCCTGGTCTCAGTTTGCAGAGCTCCATGGGCACTCTCAAAGCAGCCCGAATTGGCACAGGTGGCAGTTTTTCCCTGGGCGGCATCTTGATATTCATGGAAATGCAGAAGGCAGCCGGCCCCGAAGGGCCCAGTGCCTACCTGGTACAGACAAAGGCTTCTGCCCGGGGAGCCAAATTTCGTCAACCCACGTTCCTGGTCTCAGTTTGCAGAGCTCCATGGGCACTCTCAAAGCAGCCCAAGTCTGCACAGCTGGCAGCTTGTCCCTGGGCAGCATCTTGATATTCGTGGAAATCCAGCAGGCAGCCGGCCCCTAAGGGCCAAGGGTCTACCTGGTACAGACAAATGATTCTGCCCGGGAAAACAAAATGCACCACCCCACGTTCCTGGTCTCAGATTGCAGAGCTCCATGGGCACTCTCAAAGCAGCCCGAGTTGGCACAGGTGGCAGCTTGTCCCTGGGCGGCACCTTGATATTTGTGGAAATGCAGCAGGGAGACGGCCCCGAAGGGCCAAGGGCCTACCTGTTACTGCAAATGCTTCTGCCCGGGAAAACAAAAACCACCACCCCTGGTTTCTGGTCTCAGATTGCAGAGCTCCATGGGCACTCTCAAAGCAGTTCGAGTTGGCACAGGTGGCAGCTTGCGCCTGGGCGGCATCTTGATATTCCTGGAAATCCAGCCGGCAGACCGACCCGAAGGGCCTAGGGCCGACCTGGTACTGACAAATGCTTCTGCCCGGGAAAACAAAACCTACTAGGCCACGTTCCTGGTCTCAGATTGCAGAGCTCCATGGGCACTCTCAAGGCAGCCGGAGTTGGCACGGGTGGCAGCTTGTCCCTGGGCGGCATCTTGATATTCGTGGAAATCCAGCAGGCAGCCGGCCCGAAGGGCCGAGGGCCTACCTGGTAATGACAAATGCTTCTGCCCGGGAAAACAAAACCCACCACCCCACGTTCCTGGTCTCAGTTTCCAGAGCTCCATGGGCACTCTCAAAGCAGCCCGAGTTGCCACAGGTGGCAGCTTGTCCCTGGGCAGCATCTTGATATTCGTGGAAATCCAGCAGGCAGCCGGCCCCTAAGGGCCCAGTGCCTACCTGGTACAGACAAAGGCTTCTGCCTGGGGAAACAAAACGCACCACCCCACGTTCCTGGTCTCAGTTTGCAGAGCTCCATGGGCACTCTCAAAGCAGCCCGAGTTGCCACAGGTGGCAGCTTGTCCCTGGGCGGCCTCTTGATATTCGTGGAAATCCAGCAGGCAGCCGGCCCTGAGGGCCGAGGGCCTACCTGGTACTGACAAATGCTTCTGCCCGGGAAAATAAAACCCACCAGCCCACGTTCCTGGTCTCAGTTTGCAGAGCTCCATAGGCACTCTCAAAGCAGCCCGAGTTGGCACAGGTGGCAGCTTGTCCCTGGGCGGCATCTTGATATTCGTGGAAATCCAGCAGGCAGCCGGACCCGAAGGGCCGAGGGCCTACCTAGTAGTGAAAATGCTTCTGCCCGGGAAAATAAAACCCACCAGCCCACGTTCCTGGTCTCAGTTTGCAGAGCTCCATGGGCACTCTCAAAGCAGCTCGAGGTGGCACAGGTGCCAGCTTGTCCCTGGGTGGCATCTTGATATTCGTGGAAATCCAGCAGTCTGCCGGCACCGAAGGGTGGAGGGCATACCTGGTACTGACAAAGGCTTCTGCCCGGGAAAACAAATCTCACGACCCCACGTTCCTGGTCTCAGTTTGCAGAGCTCCATGGGCACTCTCAAGGAAGCCCGTGTTGGCACGGGTGGGAGATTGTCCCTGGGCGGCATCTTGATATTCGTGGAAACCCAGGAGGCAGCCAGCCCTGAGCGGCCGAGGGCCTACCTGGTACTGCAAATGCTTCTGCCCGGGAAAATATAAGCCACAACCCCACATTCCTGGTCTCAGTTTGCAGAGCTCCATGGGCACTCTCAAAGCAGCCCAAGTTGGCACAGGTGGCAGATTGTCCTTGGGCAGCATCTTGATATTCGTGGAAATCCAGCAGTCAGCCGGCCCCTAAGGGCCAAGGGTCTACCTGTTACTGCAAATGCTTCTGCCCGGGAAAACAAAAACCACCACCCCTGGTTCCTGGTCTCAGATTGCAGAGCTCCATGGGCACTCTCAAAGCAGTTCGAGTTGGCACAGGTGGCAGCTTGCGCCTGGGCGGCATCTTGATATTCGTGGAAATCCAGCCGGCAGACCGACCCGAATGGCCGAGGGCCTACCTGGTACTGACAAATGCTTCTGCCCGGGAAAACAAAACCTACCAGCCCACGTTCCTGGTCTCAGATTGCAGAGCTCCATGGGCACTCTCAAAGCAGCCGGAGTTGGCACAGGTGGCAGCTTGTCCCTGGGCGGCATCTTGATATTCGTGGAAATCCAGCAGGAATCCAGCCCAAAAGGGCCGAGGGCCTACCTGGTAATGACAAATGCTTCTGCCCGGGAAAACAAAACCCACCAGCCCACGTTCCTGGTCTCAGTTTGCAGAGCTCCATGGGCACTCTCAAAGCAGCCCGAGTTGGCACAGGTGGCAGCTTGTCCCTGGGCAGCATCTTGATATTCGTGGAAATCCAGCAGGCAGCCGGCCCTAAGGGCCCAGTGCCTACCTGCTACAGACAAAGGCTTCTGCCTGGGGAAACAAAACCCACCAGCCCACGTTCCTGGTCTCAGATTGCAGAGCTCCATGGGCACTTTCAAAGCAGCCCTAGTTGGCACAGGTGGCAGCTTGTCCCTGGGCGGCATCTTGATATTCGTGGAAATCCAGGAAGCAGCCTACCCCTAAGGAACAGGGGCCTACCTAGTAGTGACAAAGGCTTCTCCCTGCGGAAACAAAACCCACCAGCCCACGTTCCTGGTCTCAGTTTGCAGAGCTCCTTGGGCACACTCAAAGCAGCCCGAGTTGGCACAGGTGGCAGCTTGTCCCTGGGCGGCCTCTTGATATTCGTGCAAATCCAGCAGGCAGCCGGCCCTGAGGGCCAAGGGCCTACCTGGTAGTGAAAATGCTTCTGCCCGGGAAAATAAAACCCACCAGCCCACGTTCCTGGTCTCAGTTTGCAGAGCTCCATGGGCACTCTCAAAGCAGCTCGAGGTGGCACAGGTGGCAGCTTGTCCCTGCGCGGCATCTTGATATTCGTGGAAATCCAGCAGTCTGCCGGCACCGAAGGGTGGAGGGCCTACCTGGTACTGACAGAGGCTTCTGCCCGGGAAAACAAATCTCACGACCCCACGTTCCTGGTCTCAGTTTGCAGAGCTCCATGGGCACTCTCAAGGAAGCCCGTGTTGGCACGGGTGGGAGATTGTCCCTGGGCGGCATCTTGATATTCGTGGAAACCCAGGAGGCAGCCAGCCCTGAACGGCCGAGGGCCTACCTGGTACTGCAAATGCTTCTGCCCGGAAAAATATAAGCCACAACCCCACGTTCCTGGTCTCAGTTTGCAGAGCTCCATGGGCACTCTCAAAGCAGCATGAGTTGGCACAGGTGGCACCTTGTCCTTGGGCAGCATCTTGATATTCGTGGAAATCCAGCAGGCAGCCGGCCCCTAAGGAACAAGGGCCTACCTGGTACAGACAAATGCTTCTGCCCGGGAAAACAAAATGCACCACCCCACGTTCCTGGTCTCAGATTGCAGAGCTCCATGGGCACTCTCAAAGCAGCCCGAGTTGGCAGGGGTGGCAGATTGTCCCTGGGCGGCACCTTGATATTTGTGGAAATGCAGCAGGGAGACGGCCCCGAAGGGCCAAGGGCCTACCTGTTACTGCAAATACTTCTGCACGGGAAAACAAAAACCACCACCCCTGGTTCCTGGTCTCAGATTGCAGAGCACCATGGGCACTCTCAAAGCAGTTCGAGTTGGCACAGGTGGCAGTTTTTCCCTGGGCGGCATCTTGATATTCATGGAAACGCAGCAGGCAGCCGGGCCCGAAGGGCCGAGGGCCTACCTGGTAATGCACATGCTTCTGCCCGGGAAAATAAAACCCACCAGCCCACGTTCCTGGTCTCAGTTTGCAGAGCTCCATGGGCACTCTCAAAGCAGCCCGAATTGGCACAGGTGGCAGTTTTTCCCTGGGCGGCATCTTGATATTCATGGAAATGCAGAAGGCAGCCGGCCCCGAAGGGCCCAGTGCCTACCTGGTACAGACAAAGGCTTCTGCCCGGGGAGCCAAATTTCGTCAACCCACGTTCCTGGTCTCAGTTTGCAGAGCTCCATGGGCACTCTCAAAGCAGCCCAAGTCTGCACAGGTGGCAGCTTGTCCCTGGGCAGCATCTTGATATTCGTGGAAATCCAGCAGGCAGCCGGCCCCTAAGGGCCAAGGGTCTACCTGGTACAGACAAATGATTCTGCCCGGGAAAACAAAATGCACCACCCCACGTTCCTGGTCTCAGATTGCAGAGCTCCATGGGCACTCTCAAAGCAGCCCGAGTTGGCACAGGTGGCAGCTTGTCCCTGGGCGGCACCTTGATATTTGTGGAAATGCAGCAGGGAGACGGCCCCGAAGGGCCAAGGGCCTACCTGTTACTGCAAATGCTTCTGCCCGGGAAAACAAAAACCACCACCCCTGGTTCCTGGTCTCAGATTGCAGAGCTCCATGGGCACTCTCAAAGCAGTTCGAGTTGGCACAGGTGGCAGCTTGCGCCTGGGCGGCATCTTGATATTCCTGGAAATCCAGCCGGCAGACCGACCCGAAGGGCCTAGGGCCGACCTGGTACTGACAAATGCTTCTGCCCGGGAAAACAAAACCTACTAGGCCACGTTCCTGGTCTCAGATTGCAGAGCTCCATGGGCACTCTCAAGGCAGCCGGAGTTGGCACGGGTGGCAGCTTGTCCCTGGGCGGCATCTTGATATTCGTGGAAATCCAGCAGGCAGCCGGCCCCGAAGGGCCGAGGGCCTACCTGGTAATGACAAATGCTTCTGCCCGGGAAAACAAAACCCACCACCCCACGTTCCTGGTCTCAGTTTCCAGAGCTCCATGGGCACTCTCAAAGCAGCCCGAGTTGCCACAGGTGGCAGCTTGTCCCTGGGCAGCATCTTGATATTCGTGGAAATCCAGCAGGCAGCCGGCCCCTAAGGGCCCAGTGCCTACCTGCTACAGACAAAGGCTTCTGTCTGGGGAAACAAAACGCACCACCCCACGTTCCTGGTCTCAGTTTGCAGAGCTCCATGGGCACTCTCAAAGCAGCCCGAGTTGCCACAGGTGGCAGCTTGTCCCTGGGCGGCCTCTTGATATTCGTGGAAATCCAGCAGGCAGCCGGCCCTGAGGGCCGAGGGCCTACCTGGTACTGACAAATGCTTCTGCCCGGGAAAATAAAACCCACCAGCCCACGTTCCTGGTCTCAGTTTGCAGAGCTCCATAGGCACTCTCAAAGCAGCCCGAGTTGGCACAGGTGGCAGCTTGTCCCTGGGCGGCATCTTGATATTCGTGGAAATCCAGCAGGCAGCCGGACCCGAAGGGCCGAGGGCCTACCTAGTAGTGAAAATGCTTCTGCCCGGGAAAATAAAACCCACCAGCCCACGTTCCTGGTCTCAGTTTGCAGAGCTCCATGGGCACTCTCAAAGCAGCTCGAGGTGGCACAGGTGCCAGCTTGTCCCTGGGTGGCATCTTGATATTCGTGGAAATCCAGCAGTCTGCCGGCACCGAAGGGTGGAGGGCCTACCTGGTACTGACAGAGGCTTCTGCCCGGGAAAACAAATCTCAAGACCCCACGTTCCTGGTCTCAGTTTGCAGAGCTCCATGGGCACTCTCAAGGAAGCCCGTGTTGGCACGGGTGGGAGATTGTCCCTGGGCGGCATCTTGATATTCGTGGAAACCCAGGAGGCAGCCAGCCCTGAACGGCCGAGGGCCTACCTGGTACTGCAAATGCTTCTGCCCGGGAAAATATAAGCCACAACCCCACGTTCCCGGTCTCAGTTTGCAGAGCTCCATGGGCACTCTCAAAGCACCCCTAGTTGGCACTTGTGGCAGCTTGTCCCTGGGCGGCATCTTGATATTCGTGGAAATCCAGGAAGCAGCCTACCCCTAAGGAACAGGGGCCTACTAGGTAGAGACAAAGGCTTCTCCCTGCGGAAACAAAACCCACCAGCCCACGTTCCTGGTCTCAGTTTGCAGAGCTCCGTTGGCACTCTCAAAGCAGACCGAGTTTGCACAGGTGGCAGCTTGTCCCTGGGCGGCATCTTGATATTCGTGGAAATCGAGCGGGCAGCCGGCCCCGAAGGGCCCAGGGCCTACATGGTACTAACACATGTTTCTGCCCGGGAAAACAAAACCCACCACCCCACGTTCCTGGTTTCTGTTTGCAGAGCTCCATGGGCACTCTCAAAGCAGCCCGAGTTGGCACAGGTGGCAGCTTGTCCCTGGGCGGCACCTTGATATTCGTGGAAATCCAGCATTCAGCCGGCCCCGAAGGTCCCAGGGCCTACATGGTACTAACAAAGGCTTCTGCCCGGGGAAACAAAAGCCACCACCCCACGTTCCTGGTGTCAGTTTGCAGAGCTCCGTGGGCACTCTCAAAGCAGCCCGAGTTGGCACAGGTGGCAGCTTGTCCCTGGGTGGCACCTTGATATTTGTGGAAATCCAGCATTCAGCCGGCCCCGAAGGGCCGTGGGGCCTACATGGTATTAACAAATGTTTCTGCCCGGGAAAATAAAACCCAAAAGCCCACGTTCCTGGTCTCAGTTTGCAGAGCTCCATGGGCACTCTCAAAGCAGCCCGAGTTGGCACAGGTGGCAGTTTTTCCCTGGGCGGCATCTTGATATTCATGGAAACGCAGCAGGCAGCCGGGCCCGAAGGGCCGAGGGCCTACCTGGTAATGCACATGCTTCTGCCCGGGAAAATAAAAGCCACCACCCCACGTTCCTGGTCTCAGTTTGCAGAGCTCCATGGGCACTCTCAAAGCAGCCTGAGTTGGCACAGGTGGCAGATTGTCCCTGGGCGGCATCTTGATATTCATGGAAATGCAGAAGGCAGCCGGCCCCGAAGGGCCCAGTGCCTACCTGGTACAGACAAAGGCTTCTGCCCGGGGAGCCAAATTTCGTCAACCCACGTTCCTGGTCTCAGTTTGCAGAGCTCCATGGGCACTCTCAAAGCAGCCCAAGTTGGCGCAGGTGGCAGCTTGTCCCTGGGCGGCCTCTTGATATTCGTGGAAATCCAGCAGGCAGCCGGCCCTGAGGGCCGAGGGCCTACCTGGTACTGACAAATGCTTCTGCCCGGGAAAACAAAACCTACCAGCCCACGTTCCTGGTCTCAGTTTCCAGAGCTCCATGGGCACTCTCAAAGCAGCGCGAGTTGGCACAGGTGGCAGCTTGTCCCTGGGCGGCATCTTGATATTTGTGGAAATGCAGCAGGCAGCCGGCCCTGAGGGTCGAGGGCCTACCCGGTACTGACAAATGCTTCTGCCCGGGAAAACAAAACGCACCACCCCACGTTCCTGGTCTCAGTTTGCAGAGCTCCATGGGCACTCTCAAAGCAGCCCGAGTTGGCACAGGTGCCAGCTTGTCCCTGGGTGGCATCTTGATATTCGTGGAAATCCAGCAGTCTGCCGGCACCGAAGGGTGGAGGGCCTACCTGGTACTGACAGAGGCTTCTGCCCGGGAAAACAAATCTCACGACCCCACGTTCCTGGTCTCAGTTTGCAGAGCTCCATGGGCACTCTCAAGGAAGCCCGTGTTGGCACGGGTGGGAGATTGTCCCTGGGCGGCATCTTGATATTCGTGGAAACCCAGGAGGCAGCCAGCCCTGAACGGCCGAGGGCCTACCTGGTACTGCAAATGCTTCTGCCCGGGAAAATATAAGCCACAACCCCACGTTCCTGGTCTCAGTTTGCAGAGCTCCATGGGCACTCTCAAAGCAGCCCAAGTTGGCACAGGTGGCAGCTTGTCCCTGGGCAGCATCTTGATATTCGTGGAAATCCAGCAGGCAGCCGGCCCCTAAGGGCCAAGGGTCTACCTGTTACTGCAAATGCTTCTGCCCGGGAAAACAAAAACCACCACCCCTGGTTCCTGGTCTCAGATTGCAGAGCTCCATGGGCACTCTCAAAGCAGTTCGAGTTGGCACAGGTGGCAGCTTGCGCCTGGGCGGCATCTTGATATTCGTGGAAATCCAGCCGGCAGACCGACCCGAAGGGCCGAGGGCCTACCTGGTCCTGACAAATGCTTCTGCCCGGGAAAACAAAACCTACCAGCCCACGTTCCTGGTCTCAGATTGCAGAGCTCCATGGGCACTCTCAAAGCAGCCGGAGTTGGCACGGGTGGCAGCTTGTCCCTGGGCGGCATCTTGATATTCGTGGAAATCCAGCAGGAATCCAGCCCAAAAGGGCCGAGGGCCTACCTGGTAATGACAAATGCTTCTGCCCGGGAAATCAAAACCCACCAGCCCACGTTCCTGGTCTCAGTTTGCAGAGCTCCATGGGCACTCTCAAAGCAGCCCGAGTTGCCACAGGTGGCAGCTTGTCCCTGGGCAGCATCTTGATATTCGTGGAAATCCAGCAGGCAGCCGGCCCCTAAGGGCCCAGTGCCTACCTGCTACAGACAAAGGCTTCTGCCTGGGGAAACAAAACCCACCAGCCCACGTTCCTGGTCTCAGATTGCAGAGCTCCATGGGCACTTTCAAAGCAGCCCTAGTTGGCACAGGTGGCAGCTTGTCCCTGGGCGGCATCTTGATATTCGTGGAAATCCAGGAAGCAGCCTACCCCTAAGGAACAGGGGCCTACCTAGTAGTGACAAAGGCTTCTCCCTGCGGAAACAAAACCCACCAGCCCACGTTCCTGGTCTCAGTTTGCAGAGCTCCTTGGGCACACTCAAAGCAGCCCGAGTTGGCACAGGTGGCAGCTTGTCCCTGGGCGGCCTCTTGATATTCGTGCAAATCCAGCAGGCAGCCGGCCCTGAGGGCCAAGGGCCTACCTGGTAGTGAAAATGCTTCTGCCCGGGAAAATAAAACCCACCAGCCCACGTTCCTGGTCTCAGTTTGCAGAGCTCCATGGGCACTCTCAAAGCAGCTCGAGGTGGCACAGGTGCCAGCTTGTCCCTGGGTGGCATCTTGATATTCGTGGAAATCCAGCAGTCTGCCGGCACCGAAGGGTGGAGGGCCTACCTGGTACTGACAGAGGCTTCTGCCCGGGAAAACAAATCTCACGACCCCACGTTCCTGGTCTCAGTTTGCAGAGCTCCATGGGCACTCTCAAGGAAGCCCGTGTTGGCACGGGTGGGAGATTGTCCCTGGGCGTCATCTTGATATTCGTGGAAACCCAGGAGGCAGCCAGCCCTGAACGTCCGAGGGCCTACCTGGTACTGCAAATGCTTCTGCCCGGGAAAATATAAGCCACAACCCCACGTTCCTGGTCTCAGTTTGCAGAGCTCCATGGGCACTCTCAAAGCAGCCCAAGTTGGCACAGGTGGCACCTTGTCCTTGGGCAGCATCTTGATATTCGTGGAAATCCAGCAGGTAGCCGGCCCCTAAGGAACAAGGGCCGACCTGGTACAGACAAATGCTTCTGCCCGGGAAAACAAAATGCACCACCCCACGTTCCTGGTCTCAGATTGCAGAGCTCCATGGGCACTCTCAAAGCAGCCCGAGTTGGCAGGGGTGGCAGATTGTCCCTGGGCGGCACCTTGATATTTGTGGAAATGCAGCAGGGAGACGGCCCCGAAGGGCCAAGGGCCTACCTGTTACTGCAAATGCTTCTGCACGGGAAAACAAAAACCACCACCCCTGGTTCCTGGTCTCAGATTGCAGAGCACCATGGGCACTCTCAAAGCAGTTCGAGTTGGCACAGGTGGCAGTTTTTCCCTGGGCGGCATCTTGATATTCATGGAAACGCAGCGGGCAGCCGGGCCCGAAAGGCCGAGGGCCTACCTGGTACTGCAAATGCTTCTGCCCGGGAAAATATAAGCCACAACCCCACGTTCCCGGTCTCAGTTTGCAGAGCTCCATGGGCACTCTCAAAGCACCCCTAGTTGGCACTTGTGGCAGCTTGTCCCTGGGCGGCATCTTGATATTCGTGGAAATCCAGGAAGCAGCCTACCCCTAAGGAACAGGGGCCTACTAGGTAGAGACAAAGGCTTCTCCCTGCGGAAACAAAACCCACCAGCCCACGTTCCTGGTCTCAGTTTGCAGAGCTCCGTTGGCACTCTCAAAGCAGACCGAGTTTGCACAGGTGGCAGCTTGTCCCTGGGCGGCATCTTGATATTCGTGGAAATCGAGCGGGCAGCCGGCCCCGAAGGGCCCAGGGCCTACATGGTACTAACACATGTTTCTGCCCGGGAAAACAAAACCCACCACCCCACGTTCCTGGTTTCTGTTTGCAGAGCTCCATGGGCACTCTCAAAGCAGCCCGAGTTGGCACAGGTGGCAGCTTGTCCCTGGGCGGCACCTTGATATTCGTGGAAATCCAGCATTCAGCCGGCCCCGAAGGTCCCAGGGCCTACATGGTACTAACAAAGGCTTCTGCCCGGGGAAACAAAAGCCACCACCCCACGTTCCTGGTGTCAGTTTGCAGAGATCCATAGGCACTCTCAAAGCAGCCCGAGTTGGCACAGGTGGCAGCTTGTCCCTGGGTGGCACCTTGATATTTGTGGAAATCCAGCATTCAGCCGGCCCCGAAGGGCCGTGGGGCCTACATGGTATTAACAAATGTTTCTGCCCGGGAAAATAAAACCCAAAAGCCCACGTTCCTGGTCTCAGTTTGCAGAGCTCCATGGGCACTCTCAAAGCAGCCCGAGTTGGCACAGGTGGCAGTTTTTCCCTGGGCGGCATCTTGATATTCATGGAAACGCAGCAGGCAGCCGGGCCCGAAGGGCCGAGGGCCTACCTGGTAATGCACATGCTTCTGCCCGGGAAAATAAAAGCCACCACCCCACGTTCCTGGTCTCAGTTTGCAGAGCTCCATGGGCACTCTCAAAGCAGCCTGAGTTGGCACAGGTGGCAGATTGTCCCTGGGCGGCATCTTGATATTCATGGAAATGCAGAAGGCAGCCGGCCCCGAAGGGCCCAGTGCCTACCTGGTACAGACAAAGGCTTCTGCCCGGGGAGCCAAATTTCGTCAACCCACGTTCCTGGTCTCAGTTTGCAGAGCTCCATGGGCACTCTCAAAGCAGCCCAAGTTGGCGCAGGTGGCAGCTTGTCCCTGGGCGGCCTCTTGATATTCGTGGAAATCCAGCAGGCAGCCGGCCCTGAGGGCCGAGGGCCTACCTGGTACTGACAAATGCTTCTGCCCGGGAAAACAAAACCTACCAGCCCACGTTCCTGGTCTCAGTTTCCAGAGCTCCATGGGCACTCTCAAAGCAGCGCGAGTTGGCACAGGTGGCAGCTTGTCCCTGGGCGGCATCTTGATATTTGTGGAAATCCAGCAGGCAGCCGGCCCTGAGGGTCGAGGGCCTACCCGGTACTGACAAATGCTTCTGCCCGGGAAAACAAAACGCACCACCCCACGTTCCTGGTCTCAGTTTGCAGAGCTCCATGGGCACTCTCAAAGCAGCCCGAGTTGGCACAGGTGCCAGCTTGTCCCTGGGTGGCATCTTGATATTCGTGGAAATCCAGCAGTCTGCCGGCACCGAAGGGTGGAGGGCCTACCTGGTACTGACAGAGGCTTCTGCCCGGGAAAACAAATCTCACGACCCCACGTTCCTGGTCTCAGTTTGCAGAGCTCCATGGGCACTCTCAAGGAAGCCCGTGTTGGCACGGGTGGGAGATTGTCCCTGGGCGGCATCTTGATATTCGTGGAAACCCAGGAGGCAGCCAGCCCTGAACGGCCGAGGGCCTACCTGGTACTGCAAATGCTTCTGCCCGGGAAAATATAAGCCACAACCCCACGTTCCTGGTCTCAGTTTGCAGAGCTCCATGGGCACTCTCAAAGCAGCCCAAGTTGGCACAGGTGGCAGCTTGTCCCTGGGCAGCATCTTGATATTCGTGGAAATCCAGCAGGCAGCCGGCCCCTAAGGGCCAAGGGTCTACCTGTTACTGCAAATGCTTCTGCCCGGGAAAACAAAAACCACCACCCCTGGTTCCTGGTCTCAGATTGCAGAGCTCCATGGGCACTCTCAAAGCAGTTCGAGTTGGCACAGGTGGCAGCTTGCGCCTGGGCGGCATCTTGATATTCGTGGAAATCCAGCCGGCAGACCGACCCGAAGGGCCGAGGGCCTACCTGGTCCTGACAAATGCTTCTGCCCGGGAAAACAAAACCTACCAGCCCACGTTCCTGGTCTCAGATTGCAGAGCTCCATGGGCACTCTCAAAGCAGCCGGAGTTGGCACGGGTGGCAGCTTGTCCCTGGGCGGCATCTTGATATTCGTGGAAATCCAGCAGGAATCCAGCCCAAAAGGGCCGAGGGCCTACCTGGTAATGACAAATGCTTCTGCCCGGGAAATCAAAACCCACCAGCCCACGTTCCTGGTCTCAGTTTGCAGAGCTCCATGGGCACTCTCAAAGCAGCCCGAGTTGCCACAGGTGGCAGCTTGTCCCTGGGCAGCATCTTGATATTCGTGGAAATCCAGCAGGCAGCCGGCCCCTAAGGGCCCAGTGCCTACCTGCTACAGACAAAGGCTTCTGCCTGGGGAAACAAAACCCACCAGCCCACGTTCCTGGTCTCAGATTGCAGAGCTCCATGGGCACTTTCAAAGCAGCCCTAGTTGGCACAGGTGGCAGCTTGTCCCTGGGCGGCATCTTGATATTCGTGGAAATCCAGGAAGCAGCCTACCCCTAAGGAACAGGGGCCTACCTAGTAGTGACAAAGGCTTCTCCCTGCGGAAACAAAACCCACCAGCCCACGTTCCTGGTCTCAGTTTGCAGAGCTCCATGGGCACTCTCAAAGCAGCCCGAGTTGCCACAGGTGGCAGCTTGTCCCTGGGCAGCATCTTGATATTCGTGGAAATCCAGCAGGCAGCCGGCCCCTAAGGGCCCAGTGCCTACCTGCTACAGACAAAGGCTTCTGCCTGGGGAAACAAAACCCACCAGCCCACGTTCCTGGTCTCAGATTGCAGAGCTCCATGGGCACTTTCAAAGCAGCCCTAGTTGGCACAGGTGGCAGCTTGTCCCTGGGCGGCATCTTGATATTCGTGGAAATCCAGGAAGCAGCCTACCCCTAAGGAACAGGGGCCTACCTAGTAGTGACAAAGGCTTCTCCCTGCGGAAACAAAACCCACCAGCCCACGTTCCTGGTCTCAGTTTGCAGAGCTCCTTGGGCACACTCAAAGCAGCCCGAGTTGGCACAGGTGGCAGCTTGTCCCTGGGCGGCCTCTTGATATTCGTGCAAATCCAGCAGGCAGCCGGCCCTGAGGGCCAAGGGCCTACCTGGTAGTGAAAATGCTTCTGCCCGGGAAAATAAAACCCACCAGCCCACGTTCCTGGTCTCAGTTTGCAGAGCTCCATGGGCACTCTCAAAGCAGCCCTAGTTGGCACAGGTGCCAGCTTGTCCCTGGGTGGCATCTTGATATTCGTGGAAATCCAGCAGTCTGCCGGCACCGAAGGGTGGAGGGCCTACCTGGTACTGACAGAGGCTTCTGCCCGGGAAAACAAATCTCACGACCCCACGTTCCTGGTCTCAGTTTGCAGAGCTCCATGGGCACTCTCAAGGAAGCCCGTGTTGGCACGGGTGGGAGATTGTCCCTGGGCGTCATCTTGATATTCGTGGAAACCCAGGAGGCAGCCAGCCCTGAACGTCCGAGGGCCTACCTGGTACTGCAAATGCTTCTGCCCGGGAAAATATAAGCCACAACCCCACGTTCCTGGTCTCAGTTTGCAGAGCTCCATGGGCACTCTCAAAGCAGCCCAAGTTGGCACAGGTGGCACCTTGTCCTTGGGCAGCATCTTGATATTCGTGGAAATCCAGTAGGCAGCCAGCCCCTAAGGAACAAGGGCCGACCTGGTACAGACAAATGCTTCTGCCCGGGAAAACAAAATGCACCACCCCACGTTCCTGGTCTCAGATTGCAGAGCTCCATGGGCACTCTCAAAGCAGCCCGAGTTGGCAGGGGTGGCAGATTGTCCCTGGGCGGCACCTTGATATTTGTGGAAATGCAGCAGGGAGACGGCCCCGAAGGGCCAAGGGCCTACCTGTTACTGCAAATGCTTCTGCACGGGAAAACAAAAACCACCACCCCTGGTTCCTGGTCTCAGATTGCAGAGCACCATGGGCACTCTCAAAGCAGTTCGAGTTGGCACAGGTGGCAGTTTTTCCCTGGGCGGCATCTTGATATTCATGGAAACGCAGCAGGCAGCCGGGCCCGAAGGGCCGAGGGCCTACCTGGTAATGCACATGCTTCTGCCCGGGAAAATAAAACCCACCAGCCCACGTTCCTGGTCTCAGTTTGCAGAGCTCCATGGGCACTCTCAAAGCAGCCCGAGTTGGCACAGGTGGCAGTTTTTCCCTGGGCGGCATCGTGATATTCATGGAAATGCAGAAGGCAGCCGGCCCCGAAGGGCCCAGTGCCTACCTGGTACAGACAAAGGCTTCTGCCCGGGGAGCCAAATTTCGTCAACCCACGTTCCTGGTCTCAGTTTGCAGAGCTCCATGGGCACTCTCAAAGCAGCCCAAGTTGGCGCAGGTGGCAGCTTGTCCCTGGGCGGCATCTTGATATTCGTGGAAATCCAGCAGGCAGCCGGCCCTGAGGGCCGAGGGCCTACCTGGTACTGACAAATGCTTCTGCCCGGGAAAACAAAACCTACCAGCCCACGTTCCTGGTCTCAGTTTGCAGAGCTCCATGGGCACTCTCAAAGCAGCCCGAGTTGGCACAGGTGGCAGCTTGTCCCTGGGCGGCATCTTGATATTTGTGGAAATGCAGCAGGCAGCCGGCCCTGAGGGTCGAGGGCCTACCCGGTACTGACAAATGCTTCTGCCCGGGAAAACAAAACGCACCACCCCACGTTCCTGGTCTCAGTTTGCAGAGCTCCATGGGCACTCTCAAAGCAGCCCTAGTTGGCACAGGTGCCAGCTTGTCCCTGGGTGGCATCTTGATATTCGTGGAAATCCAGGAGGCAGCCAGCCCTGAACGGCCGAGGGCCTACCTGGTACTGCAAATGCTTCTGCCCGGGAAAATATATGCCACTACCCCACGTTCCTGGTCTCAGTTTGCAGAGCTCCATGGGCACTCTCAAAGCAGCCCAAGTTGGCACAGGTGGCAGCTTGTCCCTGGGCAGCATCTTGATATTCGTGGAAATCCAGCAGGCAGCCGGCCCCTAAGGGCCAAGGGTCTACCTGTTACTGCAAATGCTTCTGCCCGGGAAAACAAAAACCACCACCCCTGGTTCCTGGTCTCAGATTGCAGAGCTCCATGGGCACTCTCAAAGCAGTTCGAGTTGGCACAGGTGGCAGCTTGCGCCTGGGCGGCATCTTGATATTCGTGGAAATCCAGCCGGCAGACCGACCCGAAGGGCCGAGGGCCTACCTGGTCCTGACAAATGCTTCTGCCCGGGAAAACAAAACCTACCACCCCACGTTCCTGGTCTCAGATTGCAGAGCTCCATGGGCACTCTCAAAGCAGCCGGAGTTGGCACGGGTGGCAGCTTGTCCCTGGGCGGCATCTTGATATTCGTGGAAATCCAGCAGGAATCCAGCCCAAAAGGGCCGAGGGCCTACCTGGTAATGACAAATGCTTCTGCCCGGGGAAACAAAACCCACCAGCCCACGTTCCTGGTCTCAGTTTCCAGAGCTCCATGGGCACTCTCAAAGCAGCCCGAGTTGCCACAGGTGGCAGCTTGTCCCTGGGCAGCATCTTGATATTCGTGGAAATCCAGCAGGCAGCCGGCCCCTAAGGGCCCAGTGCCTACCTGCTACAGACAAAGGCTTCTGCCTGGGGAAACAAAACCCACCAGCCCACGTTCCTGGTCTCAGATTGCAGAGCTCCATGGGCACTTTCAAAGCAGCCCTAGTTGGCACAGGTGGCAGCTTGTCCCTGGGCGGCATCTTGATATTCGTGGAAATCCAGGAAGCAGCCTACCCCTAAGGAACAGGGGCCTACCTAGTAGTGACAAAGGCTTCTCCCTGCGGAAACAAAACCCACCAGCCCACGTTCCTGGTCTCAGTTTGCAGAGCTCCTTGGGCACACTCAAAGCAGCCCGAGTTGGCACAGGTGGCAGCTTGTCCCTGGGCGGCCTCTTGATATTCGTGCAAATCCAGCAGGCAGCCGGCCCTGAGGGCCAAGGGCCTACCTGGTAGTGAAAATGCTTCTGCCCGGGAAAATAAAACCCACCAGCCCACGTTCCTGGTCTCAGTTTGCAGAGCTCCATGGGCACTCTCAAAGCAGCTCGAGGTGGCACAGGTGCCAGCTTGTCCCTGGGTGGCATCTTGATATTCGTGGAAATCCAGCAGTCTGCCGGCACCGAAGGGTGGAGGGCCTACCTGGTACTGACAGAGGCTTCTGCCCGGGAAAACAAATCTCACGACCCCACGTTCCTGGTCTCAGTTTGCAGAGCTCCATGGGCACTCTCAAGGAAGCCCGTGTTGGCACGGGTGGGAGATTGTCCCTGGGCGTCATCTTGATATTCGTGGAAACCCAGGAGGCAGCCAGCCCTGAACGTCCGAGGGCCTACCTGGTACTGCAAATGCTTCTGCCCGGGAAAATATAAGCCACAACCCCACGTTCCTGGTCTCAGTTTGCAGAGCTCCATGGGCACTCTCAAAGCAGCCCAAGTTGGCACAGGTGGCACCTTGTCCTTGGGCAGCATCTTGATATTCGTGGAAATCCAGCAGGTAGCCGGCCCCTAAGGAACAAGGGCCGACCTGGTACAGACAAATGCTTCTGCCCGGGAAAACAAAATGCACCACCCCACGTTCCTGGTCTCAGATTGCAGAGCTCCATGGGCACTCTCAAAGCAGCCCGAGTTGGCAGGGGTGGCAGATTGTCCCTGGGCGGCACCTTGATATTTGTGGAAATGCAGCAGGGAGACGGCCCCGAAGGGCCAAGGGCCTACCTGTTACTGCAAATGCTTCTGCACGGGAAAACAAAAACCACCACCCCTGGTTCCTGGTCTCAGATTGCAGAGCACCATGGGCACTCTCAAAGCAGTTCGAGTTGGCACAGGTGGCAGTTTTTCCCTGGGCGGCATCTTGATATTCATGGAAACGCAGCAGGCAGCCGGGCCCGAAAGGCCGAGGGCCTACCTGGTAATGCACATGCTTCTGCCCGGGAAAATAAAACCCACCAGCCCACGTTCCTGGTCTCAGTTTGCAGAGCTCCATGGGCACTCTCAAAGCAGCCCGAGTTGGCCCAGGTGGCAGTTTTTCCCTGGGCGGCATCTTGATATTCATGGAAATGCAGAAGGCAGCCGGCCCCGAAGGGCCCAGTGCCTACCTGGTACAGACAAAGGCTTCTGCCCGGGGAGCCAAATTTCGTCAACCCACGTTCCTGGTCTCAGTTTGCAGAGCTCCATGGGCACTCTCAAAGCAGCCCAAGTTGGCGCAGGTGGCAGCTTGTCCCTGGGCGGCCTCTTGATATTCGTGGAAATCCAGCAGGCAGCCGGCCCTGAGGGCCGAGGGCCTACCTGGTACTGACAAATGCTTCTGCCCGGGAAAACAAAACCTACCAGCCCACGTTCCTGGTCTCAGTTTCCAGAGCTCCATGGGCACTCTCAAAGCAGCCCGAGTTGGCACAGGTGGCAGCTTGTCCCTGGGCGGCATCTTGATATTTGTGGAAATGCAGCAGGCAGCCGGCCCTGAGGGTCGAGGGCCTACCCGGTACTGACAAATGCTTCTGCCCGGGAAAACAAAACGCACCACCCCACGTTCCTGGTCTCAGTTTGCAGAGCTCCATGGGCACTCTCAAAGCAGCCCTAGTTGGCACAGGTGCCAGCTTGTCCCTGGGTGGCATCTTGATATTCGTGGAAATCCAGCAGTCTGCCGGCACCGAAGGGTGGAGGGCATACCTGGTACTGACAGAGGCTTCTGCCCGGGAAAACAAATCTCACGACCCCACGTTCCTGGTCTCAGTTTGCAGAGCTCCATGGGCACTCTCAAGGAAGCCCGTGTTGGCACGGGTGGGAGATTGTCCCTGGGCGGCATCTTGATATTCGTGGAAACCCAGGAGGCAGCCAGCCCTGAACGGCCGAGGGCCTACCTGGTACTGCAAATGCTTCTGCCCGGGAAAATATAAGCCACAACCCCACGTTCCTGGTCTCAGTTTGCAGAGCTCCATGGGCACTCTCAAAGCAGCCCAAGTTGGCACAGGTGGCAGCTTGTCCCTGGGCAGCATCTTGATATTCGTGGAAATCCAGCAGGCAGCCGGCCCCTAAGGGCCAAGGGTCTACCTGTTACTGCAAATGCTTCTGCCCGGGAAAACAAAAACCACCACCCCTGGTTCCTGGTCTCAGATTGCAGAGCTCCATGGGCACTCTCAAAGCAGTTCGAGTTGGCACAGGTGGCAGCTTGCGCCTGGGCGGCATCTTGATATTCGTGGAAATCCAGCCGGCAGACCGACCCGAAGGGCCGAGGGCCTACCTGGTACTGACAAATGCTTCTGCCCGGGAAAACAAAACCTACCACCCCACGTTCCTGGTCTCAGATTGCAGAGCTCCATGGGCACTCTCAAAGCAGCCGGAGTTGGCACGGGTGGCAGCTTGTCCCTGGGCGGCATCTTGATATTCGTGGAAATCCAGCAGGAATCCAGCCCAAAAGGGCCGAGGGCCTACCTGGTAATGACAAATGCTTCTGCCCGGGGAAACAAAACCCACCAGCCCACGTTCCTGGTCTCAGTTTCCAGAGCTCCATGGGCACTCTCAAAGCAGCCCGAGTTGCCACAGGTGGCAGCTTGTCCCTGGGCAGCATCTTGATATTCGTGGAAATCCAGCAGGCAGCCGGCCCCTAAGGGCCCAGTGCCTACCTGCTACAGACAAAGGCTTCTGCCTGGGGAAACAAAACGCACCACCCCACGTTCCTGGTCTCAGTTTGCAGAGCTCCATGGGCACTCTCAAAGCAGCCCGAGTCTACACAGGTTGCAGCTTGTCCCGGGGAGGCATCTTGATATTCGTGGAAATCCAGCCGGCAGCCTGCCCCGCAGGAACAAGGCCCTTCCTGGTACAGACAAAGGCTTCTGCCCGGGAAAACAAAACCCACCAGCCCACGTTCCTGGTCTCAGATTGCAGAGCTCCATGGGCACTTTCAAAGCAGCCCTAGTTGGCACAGGTGGCAGCTTGTCCCTGGGCGGCATCTTGATATTCCTGGAAATCCAGCAGGCAGCCTACCCCTAAGGAACAGGGGCCTGCCTAGTAGTGACAAAGGCTTCTCCCTGCGGAAACAAAACCCACCAGCCCACGTTCCTGGTCTCAGTTTGCAGAGCTCCTTGGGCACACTCAAAGCAGCCCGAGTTGGCACAGGTGGCAGCTTGTCCCTGGGCGGCATCTTGATATTCGTGCAAATCCAGCAGGCAGCCGGCCCTGAGGGCCAAGGGCCTACCTGGTAGTGAAAATGCTTCTGCCCGGGAAAATAAAACCCACCAGCCCACGTTCCTGGTCTCAGTTTGCAGAGCTCCATGGGCACTCTCAAAGCAGCCCTAGTTGGCACAGGTGCCAGCTTGTCCCTGGGTGGCATCTTGATATTCGTGGAAATCCAGCAGTCTGCCGGCACCGAAGGGTGGAGGGCCTACCTGGTACTGACAGAGGCTTCTGCCCGGGAAAACAAATCTCACGACCCCACGTTCCTGGTCTCAGTTTGCAGAGCTCCATGGGCACTCTCAAGGAAGCCCGTGTTGGCACGGGTGGGAGATTGTCCCTGGGCGGCATCTTGATATTCGTGGAAACCCAGGAGGCAGCCAGCCCTGAACGTCCGAGGGCCTACCTGGTACTGCAAATGCTTCTGCCCGGGAAAATATAAGCCACAACCCCACGTTCCTGGTCTCAGTTTGCAGAGCTCCATGGGCACTCTCAAAGCAGCCCAAGTTGGCACAGGTGGCACCTTGTCCTTGGGCAGCATCTTGATATTCGTGGAAATCCAGCAGGCAGCCAGCCCCTAAGGAACAAGGGCCGACCTGGTACAGACAAATGCTTCTGCCCGGGAAAACAAAATGCACCACCCCACGTTCCTGGTCTCAGATTGCAGAGCTCCATGGGCACTCTCAAAGCAGCCCGAGTTGGCAGGGGTGGCAGATTGTCCCTGGGCGGCACCTTGATATTTGTGGAAATGCAGCAGGGAGACGGCCCCGAAGGGCCAAGGGCCTACCTGTTACTGCAAATGCTTCTGCACGGGAAAACAAAAACCACCACCCCTGGTTCCTGGTCTCAGATTGCAGAGCACCATGGGCACTCTCAAAGCAGTTCGAGTTGGCACAGGTGGCAGTTTTTCCCTGGGCGGCATCTTGATATTCATGGAAACGCAGCAGGCAGCCGGGCCCGAAGGGCCGAGGGCCTACCTGGTAATGCACATGCTTCTGCCCGGGAAAATAAAACCCACCAGCCCACGTTCCTGGTCTCAGTTTGCAGAGCTCCATGGGCACTCTCAAAGCAGCCCGAGTTGGCACAGGTGGCAGTTTTTCCCTGGGCGGCATCGTGATATTCATGGAAATGCAGAAGGCAGCCGGCCCCGAAGGGCCCAGTGCCTACCTGGTACAGACAAAGGCTTCTGCCCGGGGAGCCAAATTTCGTCAACCCACGTTCCTGGTCTCAGTTTGCAGAGCTCCATGGGCACTCTCAAAGCAGCCCAAGTTGGCGCAGGTGGCAGCTTGTCCCTGGGCGGCATCTTGATATTCGTGGAAATCCAGCAGGCAGCCGGCCCTGAGGGCCGAGGGCCTACCTGGTACTGACAAATGCTTCTGCCCGGGAAAACAAAACCTACCAGCCCACGTTCCTGGTCTCAGTTTGCAGAGCTCCATGGGCACTCTCAAAGCAGCCCGAGTTGGCACAGGTGGCAGCTTGTCCCTGGGCGGCATCTTGATATTTGTGGAAATGCAGCAGGCAGCCGGCCCTGAGGGTCGAGGGCCTACCCGGTACTGACAAATGCTTCTGCCCGGGAAAACAAAACGCACCACCCCACGTTCCTGGTCTCAGTTTGCAGAGCTCCATGGGCACTCTCAAAGCAGCCCTAGTTGGCACAGGTGCCAGCTTGTCCCTGGGTGGCATCTTGATATTCGTGGAAATCCAGCAGTCTGCCGGCACCGAAGGGTGGAGGGCATACCTGGTACTGACAGAGGCTTCTGCCCGGGAAAACAAATCTCACGACCCCACGTTCCTGGTCTCAGTTTGCAGAGCTCCATGGGCACTCTCAAGGAAGCCCGTGTTGGCACGGGTGGGAGATTGTCCCTGGGCGGCATCTTGATATTCGTGGAAACCCAGGAGGCAGCCAGCCCTGAACGGCCGAGGGCCTACCTGGTACTGCAAATGCTTCTGCCCGGGAAAATATAAGCCACTACCCCACGTTCCTGGTCTCAGTTTGCAGAGCTCCATGGGCACTCTCAAAGCAGCCCAAGTTGGCACAGGTGGCAGCTTGTCCCTGGGCAGCATCTTGATATTCGTGGAAATCCAGCAGTCAGCCGGCCCCTAAGGGCCAAGGGTCTACCTGTTACTGCAAATGCTTCTGCCCGGGAAAACAAAATGCACCACCCCTGGTTCCTGGTCTCAGATTGCAGAGCTCCATGGGCACTCTCAAAGCAGTTCGAGTTGGCACAGGTGGCAGCTTGCGCCTGGGCGGCATCTTGATATTCGTGGAAATCCAGCCGGCAGACCGACCCGAAGGGCCGAGGGCCTACCTGGTACTGACAAATGCTTCTGCCCGGGAAAACAAAACCTACCAGCCCACGTTCCTGGTCTCAGATTGCAGAGCTCCATGGGCACTCTCAAAGCAGCCGGAGTTGGCACGGGTGGCAGCTTGTCCCTGGGCGGCATCTTGATATTCGTGGAAATCCAGCAGGAATCCAGCCCAAAAGGGCCGAGGGCCTACCTGGTAATGACAAATGCTTCTGCCCGGGAAATCAAAACCCACCAGCCCACGTTCCTGGTCTCAGTTTGCAGAGCTCCATGGGCACTCTCAAAGCAGCCCGAGTTGCCACAGGTGGCAGCTTGTCCCTGGGCAGCATCTTGATATTCGTGGAAATCCAGCAGGCAGCCGGCCCCTAAGGGCCCAGTGCCTACCTGCTACAGACAAAGGCTTCTGCCTGGGGAAACAAAACCCACCAGCCCACGTTCCTGGTCTCAGATTGCAGAGCTCCATGGGCACTTTCAAAGCAGCCCTAGTTGGCACAGGTGGCAGCTTGTCCCTGGGCGGCATCTTGATATTCGTGGAAATCCAGGAAGTAGCCTACCCCTAAGGAACAGGGGCCTACCTAGTAGTGACAAAGGCTTCTCCCTGCGGAAACAAAACCCACCAGCCCACGTTCCTGGTCTCAGTTTGCAGAGCTCCTTGGGCACACTCAAAGCAGCCCGAGTTGGCACAGGTGGCAGCTTGTCCCTGGGCGGCCTCTTGATATTCGTGCAAATCCAGCAGGCAGCCGGCCCTGAGGGCCAAGGGCCTACCTGGTAGTGAAAATGCTTCTGCCCGGGAAAATAAAACCCACCAGCCCACGTTCCTGGTCTCAGTTTGCAGAGCTCCATGGGCACTCTCAAAGCAGCTCGAGGTGGCACAGGTGCCAGCTTGTCCCTGGGTGGCATCTTGATATTCGTGGAAATCCAGCAGTCTGCCGGCACCGAAGGGTGGAGGGCCTACCTGGTACTGACAGAGGCTTCTGCCCGGGAAAACAAATCTCACGACCCCACGTTCCTGGTCTCAGTTTGCAGAGCTCCATGGGCACTCTCAAGGAAGCCCGTGTTGGCACGGGTGGGAGATTGTCCCTGGGCGTCATCTTGATATTCGTGGAAACCCAGGAGGCAGCCAGCCCTGAACGTCCGAGGGCCTACCTGGTACTGCAAATGCTTCTGCCCGGGAAAATATAAGCCACAACCCCACGTTCCTGGTCTCAGTTTGCAGAGCTCCATGGGCACTCTCAAAGCAGCCCTAGTTGGCACAGGTGGCACCTTGTCCTTGGGCAGCATCTTGATATTCGTGGAAATCCAGCAGGTAGCCGGCCCCTAAGGAACAAGGGCCGACCTGGTACAGACAAATGCTTCTGCCCGGGAAAACAAAATGCACCACCCCACGTTCCTGGTCTCAGATTGCAGAGCTCCATGGGCACTCTCAAAGCAGCCCGAGTTGGCAGGGGTGGCAGATTGTCCCTGGGCGGCACCTTGATATTTGTGGAAATGCAGCAGGGAGACGGCCCCGAAGGGCCAAGGGCCTACCTGTTACTGCAAATGCTTCTGCACGGGAAAACAAAAACCACCACCCCTGGTTCCTGGTCTCAGATTGCAGAGATCCATGGGCACTCTCAAAGCAGTTCGAGTTGGCACAGGTGGCAGTTTTTCCCTGGGCGGCATCTTGATATTCATGGAAACGCAGCAGGCAGCCGGGCCCGAAAGGCCGAGGGCCTACCTGGTAATGCACATGCTTCTGCCCGGGAAAATAAAACCCACCAGCCCACGTTCCTGGTCTCAGTTTGCAGAGCTCCATGGGCACTCTCAAAGCAGCCCGAGTTGGCACAGGTGGCAGTTTTTCCCTGGGCGGCATCTTGATATTCATGGAAATGCAGAAGGCAGCCGGCCCCGAAGGGCCCAGTGCCTACCTGGTACAGACAAAGGCTTCTGCCCGGGGAGCCAAATTTCGTCAACCCACGTTCCTGGTCTCAGTTTGCAGAGCTCCATGGGCACTCTCAAAGCAGCCCAAGTTGGCGCAGGTGGCAGCTTGTCCCTGGGCGGCCTCTTGATATTCGTGGAAATCCAGCAGGCAGCCGGCCCTGAGGGCCGAGGGCCTACCTGGTACTGACAAATGCTTCTGCCCGGGAAAACAAAACCTACCAGCCCACGTTCCTGGTCTCAGTTTCCAGAGCTCCATGGGCACTCTCAAAGCAGCCCGAGTTGGCACAGGTGGCAGCTTGTCCCTGGGCGGCATCTTGATATTCGTGGAAATCCAGCAGTCTGCCGGCACCGAAGGGTGGAGGGCATACCTGGTACTGACAGAGGCTTCTGCCCGGGAAAACAAATCTCACGACCCCACGTTCCTGGTCTCAGTTTGCAGAGCTCCATGGGCACTCTCAAGGAAGCCCGTGTTGGCACGGGTGGGAGATTGTCCCTGGGCGGCATCTTGATATTCGTGGAAACCCAGGAGGCAGCCAGCCCTGAACGGCCGAGGGCCTACCTGGTACTGCAAATGCTTCTGCCCGGGAAAATATAAGCCACAACCCCACGTTCCTGGTCTCAGTTTGCAGAGCTCCATGGGCACTCTCAAAGCAGCCCAAGTTGGCACAGGTGGCAGCTTGTCCCTGGGCAGCATCTTGATATTCGTGGAAATCCAGCAGGCAGCCGGCCCCTAAGGGCCAAGGGTCTACCTGTTACTGCAAATGCTTCTGCCCGGGAAAACAAAAACCACCACCCCTGGTTCCTGGTCTCAGATTGCAGAGCTCCATGGGCACTCTCAAAGCAGTTCGAGTTGGCACAGGTGGCAGCTTGCGCCTGGGCGGCATCTTGATATTCGTGGAAATCCAGCCGGCAGACCGACCCGAAGGGCCGAGGGCCTACCTGGTACTGACAAATGCTTCTGCCCGGGAAAACAAAACCTACCAGCCCACGTTCCTGGTCTCAGATTGCAGAGCTCCATGGGCACTCTCAAAGCAGCCGGAGTTGGCACGGGTGGCAGCTTGTCCCTGGGCGGCATCTTGATATTCGTGGAAATCCAGCAGGAATCCAGCCCAAAAGGGCCGAGGGCCTACCTGGTAATGACAAATGCTTCTGCCCGGGGAAACAAAACCCACCAGCCCACGTTCCTGGTCTCAGTTTCCAGAGCTCCATGGGCACTCTCAAAGCAGCCCGAGTTGCCACAGGTGGCAGCTTGTCCCTGGGCAGCATCTTGATATTCGTGGAAATCCAGCAGGCAGCCGGCCCCTAAGGGCCCAGTGCCTACCTGCTACAGACAAAGGCTTCTGCCTGGGGAAACAAAACGCACCACCCCACGTTCCTGGTCTCAGTTTGCAGAGCTCCATGGGCACTCTCAAAGCAGCCCGAGTCTGCACAGGTTGCAGCTTGTCCCGGGGAGGCATCTTGATATTCGTGGAAATCCAGCCGGCAGCCTGCCCCGCAGGAACAAGGCCCTTCCTGGTACAGACAAAGGCTTCTGCCCGGGAAAACAAAACCCACAAGCCCACGTTCCTGGTCTCAGATTGCAGAGCTCCATGGGCACTTTCAAAGGCAGCCCTAGTTGGCACAGGTGGGAGCTTGTCCCTGGGCGGCATCTTGATATTTGTGGAAATCCAGGAGGCAGCCACCCCTAAGGAACGAGGGCCTACCTGGTACTGACAAATGCTTCTGCCCGGGAAACAAAAGCCACCACCCCACGTTCCTGGTCTCAGCTTGCAGAGCTCCATGGGCACTCTCAAAGCAGCCCGAGTTGGCACAGGTGGCAGATTGTCCCTGGGCGGCATCTTGATATTCGACGGCAAATCCAGCAGGCAGAAAACAAAAACCACCACCCCTGGCCTGGTCTGAGGGCACCAAGGGCCTACCTGGCACAGGTAGTGAAATTCATGGAAACGCAGCAGGCAGCCGGGCCCGAAGGGCCGAGGGCCTACCTTGCACTGCCCCGGGAAAATAAAACCCACCAGCCCACGTTCCTGGTCTCAGTTTGCAGAGCTCCATGGGCACTCTCAAAGCAGCTCGAGGTGGCACAGGTGGCAGTTTGTCCCTGGGCGGCATCTTGATATTCATGGAAACCCAGGAGGCAGCCGGCCCTGAACGGCCCGAGGGCCCTACCTGGTACAGACAAAGGCTTCTGTCCGGGGAAAATTAAGCCACAACCCCACGTTCCTGGTCTCAGTTTGCAGAGCTCCATGGGCACTCTCAAAGCAGCCCAAGTTGGCACAGGTGGCACCTTGTCCTTGGGCAGCATCTTGATATTCGTGGAAATCCAGCAGGCAGCCGGCCGCTAAGGGCCAAGGGCCTACCTGGTACTGACAAATGCTTCTGCCCGGGAAAACAAAACCTACCACCCCACGTTCCTGGTCTCAGATTCCAGAGCTCCATGGGCACTCTCAAAGCAGCCCGAGTTGGCACAGGTGGCAGCTTGTCCCTGGGCGGGCACCTTGATATTTGTGGAAATGCAGCAGGCAGACGGCCCTGAAGGGCCAAGGGCCTACCTGTTACTACAAATGCTTCTGCACGGGAAAACAAAAACCACCACCCCTGGTTCCTGGTCTCAGATTGAAGAGCACCATGGGCACTCTCAAAGCAGCCCGAGTTGGCACAGGTGCCAGTTTGTCCCTGGGTGGCATCTTGATATTCATGGAAATCCAGCAGTCAGCCGGGCCCGAAGGGTGGAGGGCCTACCTGGTACTGCAGAGGCTTCTGCCCGGGAAAATAAAACCTCACGACCCCACGTTCTGGTCTCAGTTTGCAGAGCTCCATGGGCACTCTCAAAGCAGCCCGAGTTGGCACAGGTGGCAGATTGTCCCTGGGCGGCATCTTGATATTCATGGAAATGCAGAAGGCAGCCGGCCCCGAAGGGCCGAGTGCCTACCTGGTACAGACAAAGGCTTCTGCCCGGGGAAAATTAAGCGTCAACCCCACGTTCCTGGTCTCAGTTTGCAGAGCTCCATGGGCACTCTCAAAGCAGCCCAAGTTGGCACAGGTGGCAGCTTGTCCCTGGGCGGCATCTTGATATTCGTGCAAATCCAGCAGGCAGCCGGCCCTGAGGGCCGAGGGCCTACCTGGTAATGACAAATGCTTCTGCCCGGGGAAAACAAAACCTACCAGCCCACGTTCCTGGTCTCAGTTTCCAGAGCTCCATGGGCACTCTCAAAGCAGCCCGAGTTGCCACAGGTGGCAGCTTGTCCCTGGGCGGCATCTTGATATTTGTGGAAATGCAGCAGGCAGCCCGGCCCCTGAGGGTCGAGTGCCTACCTGCTACTGACATATGCTTCTGCCTGGGAAAACAAAACGCACCACCCCACGTTCCTGGTCTCAGTTTGCAGAGCTCCATGGGCACTCTCAAAGCAGCCCTAGTTGGCACAGGTGGCAGCTTGTCCCGGGGAGGCATCTTGATATTCGTGGAAATCCAGCCGTCTGCCTGCACCGAAGGGTTGCAGGCCCTACCTGGTACTGACAGAGGCTTCTGCCCGGGAAAACAAATCCACGACCCCACGTTCCTGGTCTCAGTTTGCAGAGCTCCATGGGCACTCTCAAGGAAGCCCGTGTTGGCACGGGTGGGAGATTGTCCCTGGACGGCATCTTGATATTCGTGGAAACCCAGGAGGCAGCCAGCCCTGAACGGCCGAGGGCCTACCTGGTACTGCAAATGCTTCTGCCCGGGAAAATATAAGCCACAACCCCACGTTCCTGGTCTCAGTTTGCAGAGCTCCATGGGCACTCTCAAAGCAGCCCAAGTTGGCACAGGTGGCAGCTTGTCCCTGGGGCAGCATCTTGATATTCGTGGAAATCCAGCAGGCAGCCGGCCCCTAAGGGCCAAGGGTCTACCTGTTACTGCAAATGCTTCTGCCCGGGAAAACAAAATGCACCACCCCTGGTTCCTGGTCTCAGATTGCAGAGCTCCATGGGCACTCTCAAAGCAGTTCGAGTTGGCACAGGTGGCAGCTTGCCCTGGGCGGCATCTTGATATTCGTGGAAATCCAGCAGGCAGACGGCCCCGAAGGGCCGAGGGCCTACCTGGTACTGACAAATGCTTCTGCCCGGGAAAACAAAACCTACCAGCCCACGTTCCTGGTCTCAGATTGCAGAGCTCCATGGGCACTCTCAAAGCAGCCCGAGCCAGGTGGATTTGGCACGATATTCATGGAAATGCAGAAGGCAGCCGGCCCCGAAGGGCAGCTTGGCCCCTGGGCGAGCCAAATCTTGATAGTTTCGTGGAAATCCAGCAGGAATCCAGCCCGAAGAGGGCCGAGGGCCTACCTGGTACTGACAAATGCTTCTGCCCGGGAAAACAAAACCTACCAGCCCACGTTCCTGGTCTCAGTTTCCCAGAGCTCCATGGGCACTCTCAAAGCAGCCCGAGTTGGCACAGGTGGCAGTTTGGGCCTGGGCAGCATCTTGATATTCGTGGAAATCCAGCAGGCAGCCGGCCCCTAAGGGCCCAGTGCCTACCTGCTACAGACAAAGGCTTCTGCCTGGGGAAACAAAACGCACCACCCCACGTTCCTGGTCTCAGTTTGCAGAGCTCCATGGGCACTCTCAAAGCAGCCCGAGTCTGCACAGGTTGCAGCTTGTCCCGGGGAGGCATCTTGATATTCGTGGAAATCCAGCCGGCAGCCTGCCCCGCAGGAACAAGGCCCTTCCTGGTACAGACAAAGGCTTCTGCCCGGGAAAACAAAACCCACCAGCCCACGTTCCTGGTCTCAGATTGCAGAGCTCCATGGGCACTTTCAAAGCAGCCCTAGTTGGCACAGGTGGCAGCTTGTCCCTGGGCGGCATCTTGATATTCGTGGAAATCCAGGAAGTAGCCTACCCCTAAGGAACAGGGGCCTACCTAGTAGTGACAAAGGCTTCTCCCTGCGGAAACAAAACCCACCAGCCCACGTTCCTGGTCTCAGTTTGCAGAGCTCCTTGGGCACACTCAAAGCAGCCCGAGTTGGCACAGGTGGCAGCTTGTCCCTGGGCGGCCTCTTGATATTCGTGCAAATCCAGCAGGCAGCCGGCCCTGAGGGCCAAGGGCCTACCTGGTAGTGAAAATGCTTCTGCCCGGGAAAATAAAACCCACCAGCCCACGTTCCTGGTCTCAGTTTGCAGAGCTCCATGGGCACTCTCAAAGCAGCTCGAGGTGGCACAGGTGCCAGCTTGTCCCTGGGTGGCATCTTGATATTCGTGGAAATCCAGCAGTCTGCCGGCACCGAAGGGTGGAGGGCCTACCTGGTACTGACAGAGGCTTCTGCCCGGGAAAACAAATCTCACGACCCCACGTTCCTGGTCTCAGTTTGCAGAGCTCCATGGGCACTCTCAAGGAAGCCCGTGTTGGCACGGGTGGGAGATTGTCCCTGGGCGTCATCTTGATATTCGTGGAAACCCAGGAGGCAGCCAGCCCTGAACGTCCGAGGGCCTACCTGGTACTGCAAATGCTTCTGCCCGGGAAAATATAAGCCACAACCCCACGTTCCTGGTCTCAGTTTGCAGAGCTCCATGGGCACTCTCAAAGCAGCCCTAGTTGGCACAGGTGGCACCTTGTCCTTGGGCAGCATCTTGATATTCGTGGAAATCCAGCAGGTAGCCGGCCCCTAAGGAACAAGGGCCGACCTGGTACAGACAAATGCTTCTGCCCGGGAAAACAAAATGCACCACCCCACGTTCCTGGTCTCAGATTGCAGAGCTCCATGGGCACTCTCAAAGCAGCCCGAGTTGGCAGGGGTGGCAGATTGTCCCTGGGCGGCACCTTGATATTTGTGGAAATGCAGCAGGGAGACGGCCCCGAAGGGCCAAGGGCCTACCTGTTACTGCAAATGCTTCTGCACGGGAAAACAAAAACCACCACCCCTGGTTCCTGGTCTCAGATTGCAGAGATCCATGGGCACTCTCAAAGCAGTTCGAGTTGGCACAGGTGGCAGTTTTTCCCTGGGCGGCATCTTGATATTCATGGAAACGCAGCAGGCAGCCGGGCCCGAAAGGCCGAGGGCCTACCTGGTAATGCACATGCTTCTGCCCGGGAAAATAAAACCCACCAGCCCACGTTCCTGGTCTCAGTTTGCAGAGCTCCATGGGCACTCTCAAAGCAGCCCGAGTTGGCACAGGTGGCAGTTTTTCCCTGGGCGGCATCTTGATATTCATGGAAATGCAGAAGGCAGCCGGCCCCGAAGGGCCCAGTGCCTACCTGGTACAGACAAAGGCTTCTGCCCGGGGAGCCAAATTTCGTCAACCCACGTTCCTGGTCTCAGTTTGCAGAGCTCCATGGGCACTCTCAAAGCAGCCCAAGTTGGCACAGGTGGCAGCTTGTCCCTGGGCGGCCTCTTGATATTCGTGGAAATCCAGCAGGCAGCCGGCCCTGAGGGCCGAGGGCCTACCTGGTACTGACAAATGCTTCTGCCCGGGAAAACAAAACCTACCAGCCCACGTTCCTGGTCTCAGTTTCCAGAGCTCCATGGGCACTCTCAAAGCAGCCCGAGTTGGCACAGGTGGCAGCTTGTCCCTGGGCGGCATCTTGATATTCGTGGAAATCCAGCAGTCTGCCGGCACCGAAGGGTGGAGGGCATACCTGGTACTGACAGAGGCTTCTGCCCGGGAAAACAAATCTCACGACCCCACGTTCCTGGTCTCAGTTTGCAGAGCTCCATGGGCACTCTCAAGGAAGCCCGTGTTGGCACGGGTGGGAGATTGTCCCTGGGCGGCATCTTGATATTCGTGGAAACCCAGGAGGCAGCCAGCCCTGAACGGCCGAGGGCCTACCTGGTACTGCAAATGCTTCTGCCCGGGAAAATATAAGCCACAACCCCACGTTCCTGGTCTCAGTTTGCAGAGCTCCATGGGCACTCTCAAAGCAGCCCAAGTTGGCACAGGTGGCAGCTTGTCCCTGGGCAGCATCTTGATATTCGTGGAAATCCAGCAGGCAGCCGGCCCCTAAGGGCCAAGGGTCTACCTGTTACTGCAAATGCTTCTGCCCGGGAAAACAAAAACCACCACCCCTGGTTCCTGGTCTCAGATTGCAGAGCTCCATGGGCACTCTCAAAGCAGTTCGAGTTGGCACAGGTGGCAGCTTGCGCCTGGGCGGCATCTTGATATTCGTGGAAATCCAGCCGGCAGACCGACCCGAAGGGCCGAGGGCCTACCTGGTACTGACAAATGCTTCTGCCCGGGAAAACAAAACCTACCAGCCCACGTTCCTGGTCTCAGATTGCAGAGCTCCATGGGCACTCTCAAAGCAGCCGGAGTTGGCACGGGTGGCAGCTTGTCCCTGGGCGGCATCTTGATATTCGTGGAAATCCAGCAGGAATCCAGCCCAAAAGGGCCGAGGGCCTACCTGGTAATGACAAATGCTTCTGCCCGGGGAAACAAAACCCACCAGCCCACGTTCCTGGTCTCAGTTTCCAGAGCTCCATGGGCACTCTCAAAGCAGCCCGAGTTGCCACAGGTGGCAGCTTGTCCCTGGGCAGCATCTTGATATTCGTGGAAATCCAGCAGGCAGCCGGCCCCTAAGGGCCCAGTGCCTACCTGCTACAGACAAAGGCTTCTGCCTGGGGAAACAAAACGCACCACCCCACGTTCCTGGTCTCAGTTTGCAGAGCTCCATGGGCACTCTCAAAGCAGCCCGAGTCTGCACAGGTTGCAGCTTGTCCCGGGGAGGCATCTTGATATTCGTGGAAATCCAGCCGGCAGCCTGCCCCGCAGGAACAAGGCCCTTCCTGGTACAGACAAAGGCTTCTGCCCGGGAAAACAAAACCCACAAGCCCACGTTCCTGGTCTCAGATTGCAGAGCTCCATGGGCACTTTCAAAGCAGCCCTAGTTAGCACAGGTGGCAGCTTGTCCCTGGGCGGCATCTTGATATTCCTGGAAATCCAGGAAGCAGCCTACCCCTAAGGAACAGGGGCCTACCTAGTAGTGACAAAGGCTTCTCCCTGCGGAAACAAAACCCACCAGCCCACGTTCCTGGTCTCAGCTTGCAGAGCTCCTTGGGCACACTCAAAGCAGCCCGAGTTGGCACAGGTGGCAGCTTGTCCCTGGGCGGCCTCTTGATATTCGTGCAAATCCAGCAGGCAGCCGGCCCTGAGGGCCAAGGGCCTACCTGGTAGTGAAAATGCTTCTGCCCGGGAAAATAAAACCCACCAGCCCACGTTCCTGGTCTCAGTTTGCAGAGCTCCATGGGCACTCTCAAAGCAGCTCGAGGTGGCACAGGTGGCAGCTTGTCCCTGGGCGGCATCTTGATATTCGTGGAAACCCAGGAGGCAGCCAGCCCTGAACGTCCGAGGGCCTACCTGGTACTGCAAATGCTTCTGCCCGGGAAAATATAAGCCACAACCCCACGTTCCTGGTCTCAGTTTGCAGAGCTCCATGGGCACTCTCAAAGCAGCCCAAGTTGGCACAGGTGGCACCTTGTCCTTGGGCAGCATCTTGATATTCGTGGAAATCCAGCAGGCAGCCGGCCCCTAAGGAACAAGGGCCTACCTGGTAATGACAAATGCTTCTGCCCGGGAAAACAAAATGCACCACCCCACGTTCCTGGTCTCAGATTGCAGAGCTCCATGGGCACTCTCAAAGCAGCCCGAGTTGGCAGGGGTGGCAGATTGTCCCTGGGCGGCACCTTGATATTTGTGGAAATGCAGCAGGGAGACGGCCCCGAAGGGCCAAGGGCCTACCTGTTACTACAAATGCTTCTGCACGGGAAAACAAAAACCACCACCCCTGGTTCCTGGTCTCAGATTGCAGAGCACCATGGGCACTCTCAAAGCAGTTCGAGTTGGCACAGGTGGCAGTTTTTCCCTGGGCGGCATCTTGATATTCATGGAAACGCAGCAGGCAGCCGGGCCCGAAGGGCCGAGGGCCTACCTGGTAATGCACATGCTTCTGCCCGGGAAAATAAAACCCACCAGCCCACGTTCCTGGTCTCAGTTTGCAGAGCTCCATGGGCACTCTCAAAGCAGCCCGAGTTGGCACAGGTGGCAGTTTTTCCCTGGGCGGCATCTTGATATTCATGGAAATGCAGAAGGCAGCCGGCCCCGAAGGGCCCAGTGCCTACCTGGTACAGACAAAGGCTTCTGCCCGGGGAGCCAAATTTCGTCAACCCACGTTCCTGGTCTCAGTTTGCAGAGCTCCATGGGCACTCTCAAAGCAGCCCAAGTTGGCGCAGGTGGCAGCTTGTCCCTGGGCGGCCTCTTGATATTCGTGCAAATCCAGCAGGCAGCCGGCCCTGAGGGCCGAGGGCCTACCTGGTAGAGACAAATGCTTCTGCCCGGGAAAACAAAACCTACCAGCCCACGTTCCTGGTCTCAGTTTGCAGAGCTCCATGGGCACTCTCAAAGCAGCCCGAGTTGGCACAGGTGGCAGCTTGTCCCTGGGCGGCATCTTGATATTTGTGGAAATGCAGCAGGCAGCCGGCCCTGAGGGTCGAGAGCCTACCCGGTACTGACAAATGCTTCTGCCCGGGAAAACAAAACGCACCACCCCACGTTCCTGGTCTCAGTTTGCAGAGCTCCATGGGCACTCTCAAAGCAGCCCTAGTTGGCACAGGTGGCAGCTTGTCCCTGGGTGGCATCTTGATATTCGTGGAAATCCAGCAGTCTGCCGGCACCGAAGGGTGCAGGGCCTACCTGGTACTGACAGAGGCTTCTGCCCGGGAAAACAAATCTCACGACCCCACGTTCCTGGTCTCAGTTTGCAGAGCTCCATGGGCACTCTCAAGGAAGCCCGTGTTGGCACGGGTGGGAGATTGTCCCTGGGCGGCATCTTGATATTCGTGGAAACCCAGGAGGCAGCCAGCCCTGAACGGCCGAGGGCCTACCTGGTACTGCAAATGCTTCTGCCCGGGAAAATATAAGCCACAACCCCACGTTCCTGGTCTCAGTTTGCAGAGCTCCATGGGCACTCTCAAAGCAGCCCAAGTTGGCACAGGTGGCAGCTTGTCCCTGGGCAGCATCTTGATATTCGTGGAAATCCAGCAGGCAGCCGGCCCCTAAGGGCCAAGGGTCTACCTGTTACTGCAAATGCTTCTGCCCGGGAAAACAAAAACCACCACCCCTGGTTCCTGGTCTCAGATTGCAGAGCTCCATGGGCACTCTCAAAGCAGTTCGAGTTGGCACAGGTGGCAGCTTGCGCCTGGGTGGCATCTTGATATTCGTGGAAATCCAGCCGGCAGACCGACCCGAAGGGCCGAGGGCCTACCTGGTACTGACAAATGCTTCTGCCCGGGAAAACAAAACCTACCAGCCCACGTTCCTGGTCTCAGATTGCAGAGCTCCATGGGCACTCTCAAAGCAGCCGGATTTGGCACGGGTGGCAGCTTGCCCCTGGGCGGCATCTTGATATTCGTGGAAATCCAGCAGGAATCCAGCCCAAAAGGGCCGAGGGCCTACCTGGTAATGACAAATGCTTCTGCCCGGGAAAACAAAACCCACCAGCCCACGTTCCTGGTCTCAGTTTCCAGAGCTCCATGGGCACTCTCAAAGCAGCCCGAGTTGGCACAGGTGGCAGTTTGGGCCTGGGCAGCATCTTGATATTCGTGGAAATCCAGCAGGCAGCCGGCCCCTAAGGGCCCAGTGCCTACCTGCTACAGACAAAGGCTTCTGCCTGGGGAAACAAAACGCACCACCCCACGTTCCTGGTCTCAGTTTGCAGAGCTCCATGGGCACTCTCAAAGCAGCCCGAGTCTGCACAGGTTGCAGCTTGTCCCGGGGAGGCATCTTGATATTCGTGGAAATCCAGCCGGCAGCCTGCCCCGCAGGAACAAGGCCCTTCCTGGTACAGACAAAGGCTTCTGCCCGGGAAAACAAAACCCACCAGCCCACGTTCCTGGTCTCAGATTGCAGAGCTCCATGGGCACTTTCAAAGCAGCCCTAGTTGGCACAGGTGGCAGCTTGTCCCTGGGCGGCATCTTGATATTCCTGGAAATCCAGCAGGCAGCCTACCCCTAAGGAACAGGGGCCTGCCTAGTAGTGACAAAGGCTTCTCCCTGCGGAAACAAAACCCACCAGCCCACGTTCCTGGTCTCAGTTTGCAGAGCTCCTTGGGCACACTCAAAGCAGCCCGAGTTGGCACAGGTGGCAGCTTGTCCCTGGGCGGCCTCTTGATATTCGTGCAAATCCAGCAGGCAGCCGGCCCTGAGGGCCAAGGGCCTACCTGGTAGTGAAAATGCTTCTGCCCGGGAAAATAAAACCCACCAGCCCACGTTCCTGGTCTCAGTTTGCAGAGCTCCATGGGCACTCTCAAAGCAGCCCTAGTTGGCACAGGTGCCAGCTTGTCCCTGGGTGGCATCTTGATATTCGTGGAAATCCAGCAGTCTGCCGGCACCGAAGGGTGGAGGGCCTACCTGGTACTGACAGAGGCTTCTGCCCGGGAAAACAAATCTCACGACCCCACGTTCCTGGTCTCAGTTTGCAGAGCTCCATGGGCACTCTCAAGGAAGCCCGTGTTGGCACGGGTGGGAGATTGTCCCTGGGCGGCATCTTGATATTCGTGGAAACCCAGGAGGCAGCCAGCCCTGAACGTCCGAGGGCCTACCTGGTACTGCAAATGCTTCTGCCCGGGAAAATATAAGCCACAACCCCACGTTCCTGGTCTCAGTTTGCAGAGCTCCATGGGCACTCTCAAAGCAGCCCGAGTTGGCACAGGTGGCAGTTTGGGCCTGGGCAGCATCTTGATATTCGTGGAAATCCAGCAGGCAGCCGGCCCCTAAGGGCCCAGTGCCTACCTGCTACAGACAAAGGCTTCTGCCTGGGGAAACAAAACGCACCACCCCACGTTCCTGGTCTCAGTTTGCAGAGCTCCATGGGCACTCTCAAAGCAGCCCGAGTCTGCACAGGTTGCAGCTTGTCCCGGGGAGGCATCTTGATATTCGTGGAAATCCAGCCGGCAGCCTGCCCCGCAGGAACAAGGCCCTTCCTGGTACAGACAAAGGCTTCTGCCCGGGAAAACAAAACCCACCAGCCCACGTTCCTGGTCTCAGATTGCAGAGCTCCATGGGCACTTTCAAAGCAGCCCTAGTTGGCACAGGTGGCAGCTTGTCCCTGGGCGGCATCTTGATATTCCTGGAAATCCAGCAGGCAGCCTACCCCTAAGGAACAGGGGCCTGCCTAGTAGTGACAAAGGCTTCTCCCTGCGGAAACAAAACCCACCAGCCCACGTTCCTGGTCTCAGTTTGCAGAGCTCCTTGGGCACACTCAAAGCAGCCCGAGTTGGCACAGGTGGCAGCTTGTCCCTGGGCGGCCTCTTGATATTCGTGCAAATCCAGCAGGCAGCCGGCCCTGAGGGCCAAGGGCCTACCTGGTAGTGAAAATGCTTCTGCCCGGGAAAATAAAACCCACCAGCCCACGTTCCTGGTCTCAGTTTGCAGAGCTCCATGGGCACTCTCAAAGCAGCCCTAGTTGGCACAGGTGCCAGCTTGTCCCTGGGTGGCATCTTGATATTCGTGGAAATCCAGCAGTCTGCCGGCACCGAAGGGTGGAGGGCCTACCTGGTACTGACAGAGGCTTCTGCCCGGGAAAACAAATCTCACGACCCCACGTTCCTGGTCTCAGTTTGCAGAGCTCCATGGGCACTCTCAAGGAAGCCCGTGTTGGCACGGGTGGGAGATTGTCCCTGGGCGGCATCTTGATATTCGTGGAAACCCAGGAGGCAGCCAGCCCTGAACGTCCGAGGGCCTACCTGGTACTGCAAATGCTTCTGCCCGGGAAAATATAAGCCACAACCCCACGTTCCTGGTCTCAGTTTGCAGAGCTCCATGGGCACTCTCAAAGCAGCCCAAGTTGGCACAGGTGGCACCTTGTCCTTGGGCAGCATCTTGATATTCGTGGAAATCCAGCAGGCAGCCAGCCCCTAAGGAACAAGGGCCGACCTGGTACAGACAAATGCTTCTGCCCGGGAAAACAAAATGCACCACCCCACGTTCCTGGTCTCAGATTGCAGAGCTCCATGGGCACTCTCAAAGCAGCCCGAGTTGGCAGGGGTGGCAGATTGTCCCTGGGCGGCACCTTGATATTTGTGGAAATGCAGCAGGGAGACGGCCCCGAAGGGCCAAGGGCCTACCTGTTACTGCAAATGCTTCTGCACGGGAAAACAAAAACCACCACCCCTGGTTCCTGGTCTCAGATTGCAGAGCACCATGGGCACTCTCAAAGCAGTTCGAGTTGGCACAGGTGGCAGTTTTTCCCTGGGCGGCATCTTGATATTCATGGAAACGCAGCAGGCAGCCGGGCCCGAAGGGCCGAGGGCCTACCTGGTAATGCACATGCTTCTGCCCGGGAAAATAAAACCCACCACCCCACGTTCCTGGTCTCAGTTTGCAGAGCTCCATGGGCACTCTCAAAGCAGCCCGAGTTGGCACAGGTGGCAGTTTTTCCCTGGGCGGCATCGTGATATTCATGGAAATGCAGAAGGCAGCCGGCCCCGAAGGGCCCAGTGCCTACCTGGTACAGACAAAGGCTTCTGCCCGGGGAGCCAAATTTCGTCAACCCACGTTCCTGGTCTCAGTTTGCAGAGCTCCATGGGCACTCTCAAAGCAGCCCAAGTTGGCGCAGGTGGCAGCTTGTCCCTGGGCGGCATCTTGATATTCGTGGAAATCCAGCAGGCAGCCGGCCCTGAGGGCCGAGGGCCTACCTGGTACTGACAAATGCTTCTGCCCGGGAAAACAAAACCTACCAGCCCACGTTCCTGGTCTCAGTTTGCAGAGCTCCATGGGCACTCTCAAAGCAGCCCGAGTTGGCACAGGTGGCAGCTTGTCCCTGGGCGGCATCTTGATATTTGTGGAAATGCAGCAGGCAGCCGGCCCTGAGGGTCGAGGGCCTACCCGGTACTGACAAATGCTTCTGCCCGGGAAAACAAAACGCACCACCCCACGTTCCTGGTCTCAGTTTGCAGAGCTCCATGGGCACTCTCAAAGCAGCCCTAGTTGGCACAGGTGCCAGCTTGTCCCTGGGTGGCATCTTGATATTCGTGGAAATCCAGCAGTCTGCCGGCACCGAAGGGTGGAGGGCATACCTGGTACTGACAGAGGCTTCTGCCCGGGAAAACAAATCTCACGACCCCACGTTCCTGGTCTCAGTTTGCAGAGCTCCATGGGCACTCTCAAGGAAGCCCGTGTTGGCACGGGTGGGAGATTGTCCCTGGGCGGCATCTTGATATTCGTGGAAACCCAGGAGGCAGCCAGCCCTGAACGGCCGAGGGCCTACCTGGTACTGCAAATGCTTCTGCCCGGGAAAATATAAGCCACTACCCCACGTTCCTGGTCTCAGTTTGCAGAGCTCCATGGGCACTCTCAAAGCAGCCCAAGTTGGCACAGGTGGCAGCTTGTCCCTGGGCAGCATCTTGATATTCGTGGAAATCCAGCAGTCAGCCGGCCCCTAAGGGCCAAGGGTCTACCTGTTACTGCAAATGCTTCTGCCCGGGAAAACAAAATGCACCACCCCTGGTTCCTGGTCTCAGATTGCAGAGCTCCATGGGCACTCTCAAAGCAGTTCGAGTTGGCACAGGTGGCAGCTTGCGCCTGGGCGGCATCTTGATATTCGTGGAAATCCAGCCGGCAGACCGACCCGAAGGGCCGAGGGCCTACCTGGTACTGACAAATGCTTCTGCCCGGGAAAACAAAACCTACCAGCCCACGTTCCTGGTCTCAGATTGCAGAGCTCCATGGGCACTCTCAAAGCAGCCGGAGTTGGCACGGGTGGCAGCTTGTCCCTGGGCGGCATCTTGATATTCGTGGAAATCCAGCAGGAATCCAGCCCAAAAGGGCCGAGGGCCTACCTGGTAATGACAAATGCTTCTGCCCGGGAAATCAAAACCCACCAGCCCACGTTCCTGGTCTCAGTTTGCAGAGCTCCATGGGCACTCTCAAAGCAGCCCGAGTTGCCACAGGTGGCAGCTTGTCCCTGGGCAGCATCTTGATATTCGTGGAAATCCAGCAGGCAGCCGGCCCCTAAGGGCCCAGTGCCTACCTGCTACAGACAAAGGCTTCTGCCTGGGGAAACAAAACCCACCAGCCCACGTTCCTGGTCTCAGATTGCAGAGCTCCATGGGCACTTTCAAAGCAGCCCTAGTTGGCACAGGTGGCAGCTTGTCCCTGGGCGGCATCTTGATATTCGTGGAAATCCAGGAAGTAGCCTGCCCCTAAGGAACAGGGGCCTACCTAGTAGTGACAAAGGCTTCTCCCTGCGGAAACAAAACCCACCAGCCCACGTTCCTGGTCTCAGTTTGCAGAGCTCCTTGGGCACACTCAAAGCAGCCCGAGTTGGCACAGGTGGCAGCTTGTCCCTGGGCGGCCTCTTGATATTCGTGCAAATCCAGCAGGCAGCCGGCCCTGAGGGCCAAGGGCCTACCTGGTAGTGAAAATGCTTCTGCCCGGGAAAATAAAACCCACCAGCCCACGTTCCTGGTCTCAGTTTGCAGAGCTCCATGGGCACTCTCAAAGCAGCTCGAGGTGGCACAGGTGCCAGCTTGTCCCTGGGTGGCATCTTGATATTCGTGGAAATCCAGCAGTCTGCCGGCACCGAAGGGTGGAGGGCCTACCTGGTACTGACAGAGGCTTCTGCCCGGGAAAACAAATCTCACGACCCCACGTTCCTGGTCTCAGTTTGCAGAGCTCCATGGGCACTCTCAAGGAAGCCCGTGTTGGCACGGGTGGGAGATTGTCCCTGGGCGTCATCTTGATATTCGTGGAAACCCAGGAGGCAGCCAGCCCTGAACGTCCGAGGGCCTACCTGGTACTGCAAATGCTTCTGCCCGGGAAAATATAAGCCACAACCCCACGTTCCTGGTCTCAGTTTGCAGAGCTCCATGGGCACTCTCAAAGCAGCCCTAGTTGGCACAGGTGGCACCTTGTCCTTGGGCAGCATCTTGATATTCGTGGAAATCCAGCAGGTAGCCGGCCCCTAAGGAACAAGGGCCGACCTGGTACAGACAAATGCTTCTGCCCGGGAAAACAAAATGCACCACCCCACGTTCCTGGTCTCAGATTGCAGAGCTCCATGGGCACTCTCAAAGCAGCCCGAGTTGGCAGGGGTGGCAGATTGTCCCTGGGCGGCACCTTGATATTTGTGGAAATGCAGCAGGGAGACGGCCCCGAAGGGCCAAGGGCCTACCTGTTACTGCAAATGCTTCTGCACGGGAAAACAAAAACCACCACCCCTGGTTCCTGGTCTCAGATTGCAGAGATCCATGGGCACTCTCAAAGCAGTTCGAGTTGGCACAGGTGGCAGTTTTTCCCTGGGCGGCATCTTGATATTCATGGAAACGCAGCAGGCAGCCGGGCCCGAAAGGCCGAGGGCCTACCTGGTAATGCACATGCTTCTGCCCGGGAAAATAAAACCCACCAGCCCACGTTCCTGGTCTCAGTTTGCAGAGCTCCATGGGCACTCTCAAAGCAGCCCGAGTTGGCACAGGTGGCAGTTTTTCCCTGGGCGGCATCTTGATATTCATGGAAATGCAGAAGGCAGCCGGCCCCGAAGGGCCCAGTGCCTACCTGGTACAGACAAAGGCTTCTGCCCGGGGAGCCAAATTTCGTCAACCCACGTTCCTGGTCTCAGTTTGCAGAGCTCCATGGGCACTCTCAAAGCAGCCCAAGTTGGCGCAGGTGGCAGCTTGTCCCTGGGCGGCCTCTTGATATTCGTGGAAATCCAGCAGGCAGCCGGCCCTGAGGGCCGAGGGCCTACCTGGTACTGACAAATGCTTCTGCCCGGGAAAACAAAACCTACCAGCCCACGTTCCTGGTCTCAGTTTCCAGAGCTCCATGGGCACTCTCAAAGCAGCCCGAGTTGGCACAGGTGGCAGCTTGTCCCTGGGCGGCATCTTGATATTCGTGGAAATCCAGCAGTCTGCCGGCACCGAAGGGTGGAGGGCATACCTGGTACTGACAGAGGCTTCTGCCCGGGAAAACAAATCTCACGACCCCACGTTCCTGGTCTCAGTTTGCAGAGCTCCATGGGCACTCTCAAGGAAGCCCGTGTTGGCACGGGTGGGAGATTGTCCCTGGGCGGCATCTTGATATTCGTGGAAACCCAGGAGGCAGCCAGCCCTGAACGGCCGAGGGCCTACCTGGTACTGCAAATGCTTCTGCCCGGGAAAATATAAGCCACAACCCCACGTTCCTGGTCTCAGTTTGCAGAGCTCCATGGGCACTCTCAAAGCAGCCCAAGTTGGCACAGGTGGCAGCTTGTCCCTGGGCAGCATCTTGATATTCGTGGAAATCCAGCAGGCAGCCGGCCCCTAAGGGCCAAGGGTCTACCTGTTACTGCAAATGCTTCTGCCCGGGAAAACAAAAACCACCACCCCTGGTTCCTGGTCTCAGATTGCAGAGCTCCATGGGCACTCTCAAAGCAGTTCGAGTTGGCACAGGTGGCAGCTTGCGCCTGGGCGGCATCTTGATATTCGTGGAAATCCAGCCGGCAGACCGACCCGAAGGGCCGAGGGCCTACCTGGTACTGACAAATGCTTCTGCCCGGGAAAACAAAACCTACCAGCCCACGTTCCTGGTCTCAGATTGCAGAGCTCCATGGGCACTCTCAAAGCAGCCGGAGTTGGCACGGGTGGCAGCTTGTCCCTGGGCGGCATCTTGATATTCGTGGAAATCCAGCAGGAATCCAGCCCAAAAGGGCCGAGGGCCTACCTGGTAATGACAAATGCTTCTGCCCGGGGAAACAAAACCCACCAGCCCACGTTCCTGGTCTCAGTTTCCAGAGCTCCATGGGCACTCTCAAAGCAGCCCGAGTTGCCACAGGTGGCAGCTTGTCCCTGGGCAGCATCTTGATATTCGTGGAAATCCAGCAGGCAGCCGGCCCCTAAGGGCCCAGTGCCTACCTGCTACAGACAAAGGCTTCTGCCTGGGGAAACAAAACGCACCACCCCACGTTCCTGGTCTCAGTTTGCAGAGCTCCATGGGCACTCTCAAAGCAGCCCGAGTCTGCACAGGTTGCAGCTTGTCCCGGGGAGGCATCTTGATATTCGTGGAAATCCAGCCGGCAGCCTGCCCCGCAGGAACAAGGCCCTTCCTGGTACAGACAAAGGCTTCTGCCCGGGAAAACAAAACCCACAAGCCCACGTTCCTGGTCTCAGATTGCAGAGCTCCATGGGCACTTTCAAAGCAGCCCTAGTTAGCACAGGTGGCAGCTTGTCCCTGGGCGGCATCTTGATATTCCTGGAAATCCAGGAAGCAGCCTACCCCTAAGGAACAGGGGCCTACCTAGTAGTGACAAAGGCTTCTCCCTGCGGAAACAAAACCCACCAGCCCACGTTCCTGGTCTCAGCTTGCAGAGCTCCTTGGGCACACTCAAAGCAGCCCGAGTTGGCACAGGTGGCAGCTTGTCCCTGGGCGGCCTCTTGATATTCGTGCAAATCCAGCAGGCAGCCGGCCCTGAGGGCCAAGGGCCTACCTGGTAGTGAAAATGCTTCTGCCCGGGAAAATAAAACCCACCAGCCCACGTTCCTGGTCTCAGTTTGCAGAGCTCCATGGGCACTCTCAAAGCAGCTCGAGGTGGCACAGGTGCCAGCTTGTCCCTGGGCGGCATCTTGATATTCGTGGAAACCCAGGAGGCAGCCAGCCCTGAACGTCCGAGGGCCTACCTGGTACTGCAAATGCTTCTGCCCGGGAAAATATAAGCCACAACCCCACGTTCCTGGTCTCAGTTTGCAGAGCTCCATGGGCACTCTCAAAGCAGCCCAAGTTGGCACAGGTGGCACCTTGTCCTTGGGCAGCATCTTGATATTCGTGGAAATCCAGCAGGCAGCCGGCCCCTAAGGAACAAGGGCCTACCTGGTACAGACAAATGCTTCTGCCCGGGAAAACAAAATGCACCACCCCACGTTCCTGGTCTCAGATTGCAGAGCTCCATGGGCACTCTCAAAGCAGCCCGAGTTGGCAGGGGTGGCAGATTGTCCCTGGGCGGCACCTTGATATTTGTGGAAATGCAGCAGGGAGACGGCCCCGAAGGGCCAAGGGCCTACCTGTTACTAAAAATGCTTCTGCACGGGAAAACAAAAACCACCACCCCTGGTTCCTGGTCTCAGATTGCAGAGCACCATGGGCACTCTCAAAGCAGTTCGAGTTGGCACAGGTGGCAGTTTTTCCCTGGGCGGCATCTTGATATTCATGGAAACGCAGCAGGCAGCCGGGCCCGAAGGGCCGAGGGCCTACCTGGTAATGCACATGCTTCTGCCCGGGAAAATAAAACCCACCAGCCCACGTTCCTGGTCTCAGTTTGCAGAGCTCCATGGGCACTCTCAAAGCAGCCCGAGTTGGCACAGGTGGCAGTTTTTCCCTGGGCGGCATCTTGATATTCATGGAAATGCAGAAGGCAGCCGGCCCCGAAGGGCCCAGTGCCTACCTGGTACAGACAAAGGCTTCTGCCCGGGGAGCCAAATTTCGTCAACCCACGTTCCTGGTCTCAGTTTGCAGAGCTCCATGGGCACTCTCAAAGCAGCCCAAGTTGGCGCAGGTGGCAGCTTGTCCCTGGGCGGCCTCTTGATATTCGTGGAAATCCAGCAGGCAGCCGGCCCTGAGGGCCGAGGGCCTACCTGGTAGAGACAAATGCTTCTGCCCGGGAAAACAAAACCTACCAGCCCACGTTCCTGGTCTCAGTTTGCAGAGCTCCATGGGCACTCTCAAAGCAGCCCGAGTTGGCACAGGTGGCAGCTTGTCCCTGGGCGGCATCTTGATATTTGTGGAAATGCAGCAGGCAGCCGGCCCTGAGGGTCGAGAGCCTACCCGGTACTGACAAATGCTTCTGCCCGGGAAAACAAAACGCACCACCCCACGTTCCTGGTCTCAGTTTGCAGAGCTCCATGGGCACTCTCAAAGCAGCCCTAGTTGGCACAGGTGGCAGCTTGTCCCTGGGTGGCATCTTGATATTCGTGGAAATCCAGCAGTCTGCCGGCACCGAAGGGTGCAGGGCCTACCTGGTACTGACAGAGGCTTCTGCCCGGGAAAACAAATCTCACGACCCCACGTTCCTGGTCTCAGTTTGCAGAGCTCCATGGGCACTCTCAAGGAAGCCCGTGTTGGCACGGGTGGGAGATTGTCCCTGGGCGGCATCTTGATATTCGTGGAAACCCAGGAGGCAGCCAGCCCTGAACGGCCGAGGGCCTACCTGGTACTGCAAATGCTTCTGCCCGGGAAAATATAAGCCACAACCCCACGTTCCTGGTCTCAGTTTGCAGAGCTCCATGGGCACTCTCAAAGCAGCCCAAGTTGGCACAGGTGGCAGCTTGCCTGGGCAGCATCTTGATATTCGTGGAAATCCAGCAGGCAGCCGGCCCCAGGGCCAGGTCTACCTGTTACTGCAAATGCTTTGCCCCTGGATTGCGAGCACCTTCAAAGATTCGTTGGCAAAGCTTGCGCCTGGGTGGCATCTTGATATTCGGGAAATCCAGCCGGACCCCCGAAGGGTCGAGGGCCTACCTGGTACTGACAAATGCTTCTGCCCGGGAAAAGAAAAGCCTACCAGCCCACGTTCCTGGTCTCAGATTGCAGAGCTCCATGGGCACTCTCAAAGCAGCCGGAGTTGGCACGGGTGGCAGTTTGTCCCCTGGGCGGCATCTTGATATTCGTGGAAATCCAGCAGGAATCCAGCCCAAAAGGGCCGAGGGCCTACCTGGTACTGACAAAGGCTTCTGCCCGGGGGAAAACAAAACCCACCAGCCCACGTTCCTGGTCTCAGTTTGCAGAGCTCCATGGGCACTCTCAAAGCAGCCCGAGTTGGCACAGGTGGCAGCTTGTCCCTGGGCAGCATCTTGATATTCGTGGAAATCCAGCCGGCAGCCTGCCCCTAAGGGCCCATGTGCCCTACCTGGTACAGACAAAGGCTTCTACCTGGGGAAACAAAACCCACCAGCCCACGTTCCTGGTCTCAGTTTGCAGAGCTCCATGGGCACTCTCAAAGCAGCCCTAGTTGGCACAGGTTGCAGCTTGTCCCTGGGCGGCATCTTGATATTCGTGGAAATCCAGGAAGCAGCCTACCCCTAAGGAACAGGGCCCTTCCTAGTACAGACAAAGGCTTCTGCCCTGCGGAAACAAAACCCACCAGCCCACGTTCCTGGTCTCAGTTTGCAGAGCTCCATGGGCACTTTCAAAGCAGCCCTAGTTGGCGCAGGTGGCAGCTTGTCCCTGGCGGCATCTTGATATTCGTGGAAATCCAGCAGGTAGCCGGCCCTGAGGAACAGGGCCTACCTGGTAGTGAAAATGTTTCTGCCCTGGGAAAATAAAACCCACAAACCCACCTTCCTGGTCTCAGTTTGCAGAGCTCCATAGGCACTCTCAAAGCAGCCCGAGTTGGCACAGGTTGCAGCTTGTCCCTGGGCGGCATCTTGATATTCGTGGAAATCCAGCAGGCAGCTGGCCCTGAGGGCCGAGGGCCTACCTGGTAGTGCAAATGCTTCTGCCCGGGAAAATAAAACCCACCAGCCCACGTTCCTGGTCTCAGTTTGCAGAGCTCCATGGGCACTCTCAAAGCAGCTCGAGGTGGCACAGGTGCCAGCTTGTCCCTGGGTGGCATCTTGACATTTGTGGAAATCCAGCAGTCTGCCGGCACCGAAGGGTGGAGGGCCTACCTGGTACTGACAGAGGCTTCTGCCCGGGAAAACAAATCTCACGACCCCACGTTCCTGGTCTCAGTTTGCAGAGCTCCATGGGCACTCTCAAGGAAGCCCGTGTTGGCACGGGTGGGAGATTGTCCCTGGGCGGCATCTTGATATTCGTGGAAACCCAGGAGGCAGCCAGCCCTGAACGGCCGAGGGCCTACCTGGTACTGCAAATGCTTCTGCCCGGGAAAATATAAGCCACAACCCCACGTTCCTGGTCTCAGTTTGCAGAGCTCCATGGGCACTCTCAAAGCAGCCCAAGTTGGCACAGGTGGCAGCTTATCCCTGGGCGGCATCTTGATATTCGTGGAAATCCAGCAGGTAGCCGGCCCCTGAGGGCCAAGGGCCGACCTGGTACTTGAAAACGCTTCTGCCCGGGGAAATAAAATCCACCACCCCACGTTCCTGGTCTCAGATTGCAGAGCTCCATGGGCACTCTCAAAGCAGCCCGAGTTGGCACAGGTGGCAGCTTGCGCCTGGGCGGCACCTTGATATTCGTGGAAATCCAGCCGGCAGACCGACCCGAAGGGCCGAGGGCCTACCTGTTACTGACAAATGCTTCTGCCCGGGAAAACAAAACCTACCAGCCCACGTTCCTGATCTCAGATTGCAGAGCTCCATGGGCACTCTCAAAGCAGCCGGAGTTGGCACGGGTGGCAGCTTGTCCCTGGGCGGCATCTTGATATTCGTGGAAATCGCAGCAGGCATCCAGCCCAAAAGGGCCGAGGGCCTACCTGGTAATGACACATGCTTCTGCCCGGGAAAACAAAACCCACCAGCCCACGTTCCTGGTCTCAGTTTGCAGAGCTCCATGGGCACTCTCAAAGCAGCCCGAGTTGGCACAGGTGGCAGCTTGTCCCTGGGCAGCATCTTGATATTCGTGGAAATCCAGAAGGCAGCCGGCCCCTAAGGGCCCAGTGCCTACCTGCTACAGACAAAGGCTTCTGCCTGGGGAAACAAATTTCACCACCCCACGTTCCTGGTCTCAGTTTGCAGAGCTCCATGGGCACTCTCAAAGCATCCCAAGTTGGCGCAGGTGGCAGCTTGTCCCTGGGCGGCACTTTGATATTCGTGGAAATCCAGCAGGCAGCCGGCCCTGAGGGCAGAGGGCCTACCGTAGTGGCTTCTGCCCTACGTTCCTGGTCTCAGTTTAGCTCCATAGGCACTCTCAAAAGCCCGTGTTGGCACAGGCTTCTTGTCCCTGGGCGGCATCTTGATATTCGTGGAAATCCAGCAGGAATCCAGCCCAAAAGGGCCGAGGGCCTACCTGGTAGTTCCTGCCCGGGTAAAACCCACCAGCCCACGTTCCTGGTTCACATTGCAGAGCTCCATGGGCACTCTCAAAGAAGCCCGTGTTGGCACAGGTGGCAGCTTGTCCCTGGGTGGCATCTTGATATTCGTGGAAATCCAGCAGTCTGCCGGCACCGAAGGGTGGAGGGCTTACCTGGTACTGACAGAGGCTTCTGCCCGGGAAAACAAATCTCACGACCCCACGTTCCTGGTCTCAGTTTGCAGAGCTCCATGGGCACTCTCAAGGAAGCCCGTGTTGGCACGGGTGGGAGCTTGTCCCTGGGCGGCATCTTGATATTCGTGGAAACCCAGGAGGCAGCCAGCCCTGAACGGCCGAGGGCCTACCTGGTACTGCAAATGCTTCTGCCCGGGAAAATATAAGCCACAACCCCACGTTCCTGGTCTCAGTTTGCAGAGCTCCATGGGCACTCTCAAAGCAGCCCAAGTTGGCACAGCTTGTCCTTGGGCAGCATCTTGATATTCGTGGTCCAGCAGGCAGCCGGCCCCTGAACAAGGCTACCTGGTACACACAAGTGCTTCTGATACGTTCCTGGTCTCAGATTGCAGAAATCAAAGCAGCCCAGTTGGCAGGGGTGGCAGAGTCCCGCGCGGCCCTTGATATTTGTGGAAATGCAGCAGGGAGACGGCCCCGAAGGGCCAAGGGCCTACCTGTTACTGCAAATGCTTCTGCCCGGGAAAACAAAAAACCACCACCCCTGGTTCCTGGTCTCAGATTGCAGAGCTCCATGGGCACTCTCAAAGCAGTTCGAGTTGGCACAGGTGGCAGCTTGCGCCTGGGCGGCATCTTGATATTCGTGGAAATCCAGCCGGCAGACCGACCCCGAAGGGCCGAGGGCCTACCTGGTACTGACAAATGCTTCTGCCCGGGAAAACAAAACCTACCAGCCCACGTTCCTGGTCTCAGATTGCAGAGCTCCATGGGCACTCTCAAAGCAGCCGGAGTTGGCACAGGTGGCAGCTTGTCCCTGGGCGGCATCTTGATATTCGTGGAAATGCAGCAGGCAGACGGCCCTGAGGGTCGAGGGGCCTACCCGGTACTGACAAATGCTTCTGCCCGGGAAAACAAAACCCACCAGCCCACGTTCCTGGTCTCAGTTTGCAGAGCTCCATGGGCACTCTCAAAGCATCCTGAATTGTCACAGGTGGCAGCTTGTCCCTGGGCGGCAACTTGATATTCGTGGAAATCCAGCAGGCAGCCGGCCCCTAAGGGCCCATGGGCCTACCTGCTACAAACGAATGCTTCTGCCTGGGAAAACAAAACGCACCACCCCACGTTCCTGGTCTCAGATTGCAGAGCTCCATGGGCACTCTCAAAGCAGCCCGAGTCTGGCACAGGTGGCAGCTTGTCCCTGGGCGGCATCTTGATATTCGTGGAAATCCAGCAGTCAGCCGGCCCCGCAGGAACGAGGGCCTACCTTGTAGTGAAAAGGCTTCTGCCCGGGAAAATAAAACCCACAACCCCTGGTTCCTGGTCTCAGTTTGCAGAGCTCCATGGGCACTCTCAAAGCAGCCCGAGTCTGCACAGGTGGCAGCTTGCGCCTGGGCGGCACCTTCAGATATTCCTGGAAATCCTGCGGGCAGCCGGCCCCGAGGGAACGAGGGCCTACCTGGTACTGACAAAGGCTTCTGCCCGGGGAAAGAAAAGCCACCACCCCACGTTCCTGGTCTCAGTTTGCAGAGCTCCTTGGGTACTCTCAAAGCAGCCCAAGTTGGCACAGGTGGCAGTTTGTCCCTGGGCGGCCTCTTGATATTCGTGGAAATGCAGCAGGCATCTGGCCCTGAGGGCCAAGGGCCTACCTGGTACTGACAAAGGCTTCTGCCCGGGGAAACAAAACCCACCAGCCCACGTTCCTGGTCTCAGTTTGCAGAGCTCCATGGGCACTTTCAAGGCAGCCCGAGGTGGTACAGGTGGCAGCTTGTCCCTGGGAGGCATCTTGATATTCGTGGAAATCCAGCCGGCAGCCTGCCCTGAAGGTCCATGGCCCTACCTGGTACAGACAAAGGCTTCTGCCCGGGAAAACAAAACCCACCAGCCCACGTTCCTGGTCTCAGATTGCAGAGCTCCATGGGCACTCTCAAAGCAGCCCTAGTTGGCACAGGTGGCAGCTTGTCCTTGGGCAGCATCTTGATATTCGTGGAAATCCAGCAGGCAGCCGGCCCCTAAGGAACGAGGGCCTACCTGGTAATGAAAATGCTTCTGCCCGGGAAAATAAAACCCACCAGCCCACGTTCCTGGTCTCAGTTTGCAGAGCTCCATGGGCACTCTCAAAGCAGCTCGAGTTGGCACAGGTGCCAGATTGTCCCTGGGTGGCATCTTGATATTCGTGGAAATCCAGCAGTCTGCCGGCACCGAAGGGCCAAGGGCCTACCTGGTACTGACAGAGGCTTCTGCCCGGGAAAACAAATCCACCACCCCTGGTTCCTGGTCTCAGTTTGCAGAGCTCCATGGGCACTCTCAAAGCAGCCCGTGTTGGCACGGGTGGCAGATTGTCCCTGGGCGGCATCTTGATATTCGTGGAAACCCAGGAGGCAGCCAGCCCGAACGGCCGAGGGCCTACCTGGTAATGCAAATGCTTCTGCCCGGGAAAATATAAGCCACCACCCCACGTTCCTGGTCTCAGTTTGCAGAGCTCCATGGGCACTCTCAAAGCAGCCCGAGTTGGCACAGGTGGCAGCTTATCCCTGGGCGGCATCTTGATATTCGTGGAAATCCAGCAGGCAGCCGGCCCTGAGGGCCCAGTGCCTACCTGGTACAGAAAACGCTTCTGCCCGGGGCCAAATTTCGTCACCACCCCACGTTCCTGGTCTCAGATTGCAGAGCTCCATGGGCACTCTCAAAGCAGCCCGAGTTGGCACAGGTGGCAGCTTGCGCCTGGGCGGCCTCTTGATATTCGTGGAAATCCAGCAGGCTGCCGGCACCGAAGGGCCGAGGGCCTACCTGGTACTGACAAATGCTTCTGCCCGGGAAAACAAAACCTACCAGCCCACGTTCCTGGTCTCAGATTGCAGAGCTCCATGGGCACTCTCAAAGCAGCCCAAGTTGGCACAGGTGGCAGCTTGTCCCTGGGCGGCATCTTGATATTTGTGGAAATCCAGCAGGAATCCAGCCCAAAAGGGCAGAGGGCCTACCCGGTAGTGAAAATGCTTCTGCCCGGGAAAATAAAACCCACAAACCCACGTTCCTGGTCTCAGTTTCCAGAGCTCCATAGGCACTCTCAAAGCAGCCCTAGTTGGCACAGGTGGCAGCTTGTCCCTGGGCGGCATCTTGATATTCGTGGAAATCCAGCAGGCAGCCGGCCCCGAAGGGCCGAGGGCCTACCTGGTAGTGAAGATGCTTCTGCCCGGGAAAACAAATCCCACGACCCCTGGTTCCTGGTCTCAGTTTGCAGAGCTCCATGGGCACTCTCAAAGAAGCCCGAGTTGGCACGGGTGGGAGATTGTCCCTGGGTGGCATCTTGATATTCGTGGAAATCCAGGAGGCAGCCGGCACCGAAGGGTGGAGGGCCTACCTGGTACAGACAAAGGCTTCTGCCCGGGAAAACAAATCTCACGACCCCACGTTCCTGGTCTCAGTTTGCAGAGCTCCATGGGCACTCTCAAGGAAGCCCAAGTTGGCACGGGTGGGAGATTGTCCCTGGGCGGCATCTTGATATTCGTGGAAACCCAGCAGGCAGCCAGCCCTGAACGGCCGAGGGCCTACCTGGTACTGCAAATGCTTCTGCCCGGGAAAATATAAGCCACAACCCCACGTTCCTGGTCTCAGTTGCAGAGCTCCATGGGCACTCTCAAAGCAGTTCAAGTTGGCACAGGTGGCAGCTTGTCCACTGGGCAGCATCTTGATATTCGTGGAAATCCAGCCGGCAGACCGACCCGAAGGGCCGAGGGCCTACCTGGTACTGACAAATTCTTCTGCCCGGGGAAAACAAAACCTACCAGCCCACGTTCCTGGTCTCAGATTGCAGAGCTCCATGGGCACTCTCAAAGCAGCCCGAGTTGGCACAGGTGGCAACTTGTCCCTGGGCGGCATCTTGATATTCGTGGAAATCCAGCAGGAGCCAGCCCAAAAGGGCCGAGGGCCTACCCGGTACTGACAAATGCTTCTGCCCGGGAAAACAAAACCCACCACCCCACGTTCCTGGTCTCAGATTCCAGAGCTCCATGGGCACTCTCAAAGCATCCCGAATTGTCACAGGTGGCAGCTTGTCCCTGGGCAGCATCTTGATATTCTTGGAAATCCAGCAGGCAGCGGCCCCTAAGGGCCCAGTGCCTACCTGCTACAGACGAAGGCTTCTGCCCCGGAAAACAAAACGCACCAGCCCACGTTCCTGGTCTCAGTTTGCAGAGCTCCATGGGCACTCTCAAAGCAGCCCGAGTCTGCACAGGTGGCAGCTTGTCCCGGGGGCGGCATCTTGATATTCGTGGAAATCCAGCCGGCAGCCTGCCCCGAAGGGCCGAGGGCCTACCTGGTAGTGACAAAGGCTTCTGCCCGGGAAAACAAAACCCACCACCCCTGGTTCCTGGTCTCAGTTTGCAGAGCTCCATGGGCACTTTCAAAGCAGCCCTAGTCTGCACAGGTGGCAGCTTGCGCCTGGGCGGCACCTTGATATTCGTGGAAATCCAGCGGGCAGCCGGCCCCTAAGGAACAGGGCCTACCTAGTACTGACAAAGGCTTCTGCCCTGGGGAAAGAAAACCCACCACCCCACGTTCCTGGTCTCAGTTTGCAGAGCTCCTTGGGCACTCTCAAAGCAGCCCGAGTTGGCACAGGTGGCAGTTTGTCCCCTGGGCGGCATCTTGATATTCGTGGAAATCCAGCAGGCATCTGGCCCTGAGGGCCCAGGGCCTACCTGGTAGTGAAAAGGCTTCTGCCCGGCGAAATAAAACCCACCACCCCACGTTCCTGGTCTCAGTTTGCAGAGCTCCATGGGCACTCTCAAAGCAGCCCTAGTTGGTACAGGTGGCAGCTTGTCCCTGGGAGGCATCTTGATATTCGTGGAAATCCAGCCGGCAGCCTGCCCCGAAGGGTGGATGGCCCTACCTGGTACAGACAAAGGCTTCTGCCCGGGAAAACAAATCCCACCAGCCCACGTTCCTGGTCTCAGTTTGCAGAGCTCCATGGGCACTTTCAAGGAAGCCCTAGTTGGCACAGGTGGGAGCTTGTCCCTGGGCGGCATCTGGATATTCGTGGAAACCCAGGAGGCAGCCAGCCCTGAAGGGCCGAGGGCCTACCTGGTAGTGAAATGCTTCTGCCCGGGAAAATATAACCCACAACCCCTGGTTCCTGGTCTCAGTTTGCAGAGCTCCATGGGCACTCTCAAAGCATCCCGAGTTGGCACAGGTGGCAGCTTGTCCCTGGGCAGCAGCTTGATATTCGTGGAAATCCAGCTGGCAGCCGGCCCCTAAGGGCCCAGGCCTGCCTGGTACAGACAAAGGCTTCTGCCCAGGAAAATAAAACCCACCACCCCCACGTTACTGGTCTCAGTTTGCAGAGCTCCATGGGCACTGTCAAAGCAGCCCGAGTTGCAGAAGTGGGCAGCTTGTCCCTGGGAGCATCTTGATATTCGTGGAAATCCAGCCGGCAGCCTGCCCCGAAGGGCCAAGGCCTACCTGGTAGTGAAAAGGCTTCTGCCCGGGAAAATAAAACCCACCAGCCCACGTTCCTGGTCTCAGATTGCAGAGCTCCATGGGCACTTTCAAAGCAGCCCTAGTTGGCGCAGGTGGCAGCTTGTCCCTGGGCGGCATCTTGATATTCCTGGAAATCCAGCAGGCATCCTAGCCCAAAAGGAACAGAGGGCCTACCTTGTAGTGAAAATGCTTCTGCCCTGGGAAATAAAACCCACAAACCCACGTTCCTGGTCTCAGTTTGCAGAGCTCCATAGGCACTCTCAAAGCAGCCCGAGTTGGCACAGCTGGCAGCTTGTCCCTGGGCGGCATCTTGATATTCGTGGAAATCCAGCAGGCAGCCGGCCCTGAGGGCCAAGGGCCTACCTGGTAGTGAAAATGCTTCTGCCCGGGAAAATAAAACCCACCAGCCCACGTTCCTGGTCTCAGATTGCAGAGCTCCATGGGCACTCTCAAGACAGCCCGTGTTGGCACAGGTGCCAGCTTGTCCCTGGGTGGCATCTTGATATTCGTGGAAATCCAGCAGGCAGCCGGCACCGAAGGGTGGAGGGCCTACCTGGTACAGACAGAGGCTTCTGCCCGGGAAAACAAATCTCACGACCCCACGTTCCTGGTCTCAGTTTGCAGAGCTCCATGGGCACTCTCAAGGAAGCCCGTGTTGGCACGGTGGGAGCTTGTCCCTGGCGGCATCTTGATATTCGTGGAAACCCAGGAGGCAGCCAGCCCTGAACGGCCGAGGGCCTACCTGTACTGCAAATGCTTCTGCCCGGGAAAATATAAGCCACAACCCCACGTTCCTGGTCTCAGTTTGCAGAGCTCCATGGGCACTCTCAAAGCAGCCCAAGTTGGCACAGGTGGCAGCTTGTCCTTGGGCAGCATCTTGATATTCGTGGAAATCCAGCCGGCAGACCGACCCGAAGGGCCGAGGGCCGACCTGGTACTGACAAATGCTTCTGCCCGGGAAAACAAAACCTACCACCCCCACGTTCCTGGTCTCAGATTGCAGAGCTCCATGGGCACTCTCAAAGCAGCCCGAGTTGGCACAGGTGGCAGACTTGTCCCTGGGCGGCATCTTGATATTTGTGGAAATGCAGGCAGCCGGGAGGGTCGAGGGCCTACCCGGTACTGACAAAGGGAAAACAAAAACCCACCACCCCACGTTCCTGGTCTCTGCAGAGCTCCATGGGCACTCTCAAAGCACGAATTGCACAATGGCAGCTTGTCCCTGGGCGGCAACTTAAGAGACTTGGAAAAGCAGGCAGCCGGCCGCGAAGGGTAATGGGCCTACCCGGTACAAACGAATGCTTCTGCCCCGGAAAACAAAACGCACCACCCCTGGTTCCTGGTCTCAGATTGCAGAGCTCCATGGGCACTCTCAAAGCAGTTCGAGTTGGCACAGGTGGCAGCTTTTCCCTGGGCGGCATCTTGATATTCGTGGAAATCCAGCAGGCAGCCGGCCCCGAAGGGCCGAGGGCCTACCTTGTAGTGAACATGCTTCTGCCCGGGAAAATAAAACCCACCACCCCTGGTTCCTGGTCTCAGTTTTGCAGAGCTCCATGGGCACTCTCAAAGCAGCCCGAGTTGGCACAGGTGGCAGTTTTTCCCTGGGCGGCATCGTGATATTCATGGAAATGCAGAAGGCAGCCGGCCCCGAAGGGCACCCAGTGCCTACCTGGTACAGACAAAGGCTTCTGCCCGGGGAGCCAAATTTCGTCAACCCCACGTTCCTGGTCTCAGTTTGCAGAGCTCCATGGGCACTCTCAAAGCAGCCCAAGTTGGCGCAGGTGGCAGCTTGTCCCTGGGCGGCATCTTGATATTCGTGGAAATCCAGCAGGCAGCCGGCCCTGAGGGCCGAGGGCCTACCTGGTACTGACAAATGCTTCTGCCCGGGAAAACAAAACCTACCAGCCCACGTTCCTGGTCTCAGTTTGCAGAGCTCCATGGGCACTCTCAAAGCAGCCCGAGTTGGCACAGGTGGCAGCTTGTCCCTGGGCGGCATCTTGATATTTGTGGAAATGCAGCAGGCAGCCGGCCCTGAGGGTCGAGGGCCTACCCGGTACTGACAAATGCTTCTGCCCGGGAAAACAAAACGCACCACCCCACGTTCCTGGTCTCAGTTTGCAGAGCTCCATGGGCACTCTCAAAGCAGCTCTAGTTGGCACAGGTGCCAGCTTGTCCCTGGGTGGCATCTTGATATTCGTGGAAATCCAGCAGTCTGCCGGCACCGAAGGGTGGAGGGCATACCTGGTACTGACAGAGGCTTCTGCCCGGGAAAACAAATCTCACGACCCCACGTTCCTGGTCTCAGTTTGCAGAGCTCCATGGGCACTCTCAAGGAAGCCCGTGTTGGCACGGGTGGGAGATTGTCCCTGGGCGGCATCTTGATATTCGTGGAAACCCAGGAGGCAGCCAGCCCTGAACGGCCGAGGGCCTACCTGGTACTGCAAATGCTTCTGCCCGGGAAAATATAAGCCACTACCCCACGTTCCTGGTCTCAGTTTGCAGAGCTCCATGGGCACTCTCAAAGCAGCCCAAGTTGGCACAGGTGGCAGCTTGTCCCTGGGCAGCATCTTGATATTCGTGGAAATCCAGCAGTCAGCCGGCCCCTAAGGGCCAAGGGTCTACCTGTTACTGCAAATGCTTCTGCCCGGGAAAACAAAATGCACCACCCCACGTTCCTGGTCTCAGATTGCAGAGCTCCATGGGCACTCTCAAAGCAGTTCGAGTTGGCACAGGTGGCAGCTTGCGCCTGGGCGGCATCTTGATATTCGTGGAAATCCAGCCGGCAGACCGACCCGAAGGGCCGAGGGCCTACCTGGTACTGACAAATGCTTCTGCCCGGGAAAACAAAACCTACCAGCCAACGTTCCTGGTCTCAGATTGCAGAGCTCCATGGGCACTCTCAAAGCAGCCGGAGTTGGCACGGGTGGCAGCTTGTCCCTGGGCGGCATCTTGATATTCGTGGAAATCCAGCAGGAATCCAGCCCAAAAGGGCCGAGGGCCTACCTGGTAATGACAAATGCTTCTGCCCGGGAAAACAAAACCCACCAGCCCACGTTCCTGGTCTCAGTTTGCAGAGCTCCATGGGCACTCTCAAAGCAGCCCGAGTTGCCACAGCTGGCAGCTTGTCCCTGGGCAGCATCTTGATATTCGTGGAAATCCAGCAGGCAGCCGGCCCCTAAGGGCCCAGTGCCTACCTGCTACAGACAAAGGCTTCTGCCTGGGGAAACAAAACCCACCAGCCCACGTTCCTGGTCTCAGATTGCAGAGCTCCATGGGCACTTTCAAAGCAGCCCTAGTTGGCACAGGTGCCAGCTTGTCCCTGGGCGGCATCTTGATATTCGTGGAAATCCAGGAAGTAGCCTGCCCCTAAGGAACAGGGGCCTACCTAGTAGTGACAAAGGCTTCTCCCTGCGGAAAACAAATCTCACCAGCCCACGTTCCTGGTCTCAGTTTGCAGAGCTCCTTGGGCACACTCAAAGCAGCCCGTGTTGGCACAGGTGGCAGCTTGTCCCTGGGCGGCCTCTTGATATTCGTGCAAATCCAGCAGGCAGCCAGCCCTGAGGGCCAAGGGCCTACCTGGTACTGAAAATGCTTCTGCCCGGGAAAATAAAACCCACCAGCCCACGTTCCTGGTCTCAGTTTGCAGAGCTCCATGGGCACTCTCAAAGCAGCTCGAGGTGGCACAGGTGCCAGCTTGTCCCTGGGTGGCATCTTGATATTCGTGGAAATCCAGCAGTCTGCCGACACCGAAGGGTGGAGGGCCTACCTGGTACTGACAGAGGCTTCTGCCCGGGAAAACAAAATCTACGACCCCACGTTCCTGGTCTCAGTTTGCAGAGCTCCATGGGCACTCTCAAAGAAGCCCGTGTTGGCACAGGTGGCAGATTGTCCCTGGGCGTCATCTTGATATTCGTGGAAATGCAGGAGGCAGCCAGCCCTGAACGTCGAGGGCCTACCTGGTACTGCAAATGCTTCTGCCCGGGAAAATATAAGCCACAACCCCACGTTCCTGGTCTCAGTTTGCAGAGCTCCATGGGCACTCTCAAAGCAGCCCTAGTTGGCACAGGTGGCACCTTGTCCTTGGGCGGCATCTTGATATTCGTGGAAATCCAGCAGGTAGCCGGCCCCTAAGGGAACAAGGGCCGACCTGGTACAGACAAATGCTTCTGCCCGGGAAAACAAAATGCACCACCCAACGTTCCTGGTCTCAGATTGCAGAGCTCCATGGGCACTCTCAAAGCAGCCCGAGTTGGCAGGTGGGGTGGCAGATTGTCCAGCTGGGCCGAGGGCCACTTGTAGTGAAAATGCTTGATATTTGTGGCAAATGCAGCAGGGAGACGGCCCAGATTCGTGGAAGGGCCCCCAAGGGCCTACCTGTTACTGCAAATGCTTCTGCACGGGAAAAGAAAAGCCACCACCCCTGGTTCCTGGTCTCAGATTGCAGAGATCCATGGGCACTCTCAAAGCAGTTCGAGTTGGCACAGGTGGCAGTTTTGTCCCTGGGCGGCATCTTGATATTCATGGAAATGCAGCAGGCATCGGGCCCGAAAGGCCGAGGGCCTACCTGGTAATGCACATGCTTCTGCCCGGGAAAATAAAACCCACCAGCCCACGTTCCTGGTCTCAGTTTGCAGAGCTCCATGGGCACTCTCAAAGCAGCCCGAGTTGGCACAGGTGGCAGTTTTGTCCCTGGGCGGCATCTTGATATTCATGGAAATGCAGAAGGCAGCCGGCCCCGAAGGGCCCAGTGCCCTACCTGGTACAGACAAAGGCTTCTGCCCGGGAAGCCAAATTTCGTCAGCCCACGTTCCTGGTCTCAGTTTGCAGAGCTCCATGGGCACTCTCAAAGCAGCCCTAGTTGGCGCAGGTGGCAGCTTGTCCCTGGGCGGCCTCTTGATATTCGTGGAAATCCAGCAGGCAGCCGGCCCTGAGGGCCGAGGGCCTACCTGGTACTGACAAATGCTTCTGCCCGGGAAAACAAAACCTACCAGCCCACGTTCCTGGTCTCAGATTGCAGAGCTCCATGGGCACTCTCAAAGCAGCCCGGTCTCAGTTTCCAGAGCTCCATGGGCACTCTCAAAGCAGCCCGAGCACTTGGCAGTTGGCAGGTGGCAGCTTGTCCCTGGGCCGAGGGCCTACCATCTTGATATTCGTGCAGAAATCCAAAGCAGTCTGCCGGCACCGAAGGGTGGAGGGCATACCTGGTACTGACAGAGGCTTCTGCCCGGGAAAACAAATCTCACGACCCCACGTTCCTGTCTCAGTTTGCAGAGCTCCATGGGCACTCTCAAGGAAGCCCGTGTTGGCACGGGTGGGAGATTGTCCCTGGGCGGCATCTTGATATTCGTGGAAACCCAGGAGGCAGCCAGCCCTGAACGGCCGAGGGCCTACCTGGTACTGCAAATGCTTCTGCCCGGGAAAATATAAGCCACAACCCCACGTTCCTGGTCTCAGTTTGCAGAGCTCCATGGGCACTCTCAAAGCAGCCCAAGTTGGCACAGGTGGCAGCTTGTCCCTGGGCAGCATCTTGATATTCGTGGAAATCCAGCAGGCAGCCGGCCCCTAAGGGCCAAGGGTCTACCTGTTACTGCAAATGCTTCTGCCCGGGAAAACAAAAACCACCACCCCTGGTTCCTGGTCTCAGATTGCAGAGCTCCATGGGCACTCTCAAAGCAGTTCGAGTTGGCACAGGTGGCAGCTTGCGCCTGGGCGGCATCTTGATATTCGTGGAAATCCAGCCGGCAGACCGACCCGAAGGGCCGAGGGCCTACCTGGTACTGACAAATGCTTCTGCCCGGGAAAACAAAACCTACCAGCCCACGTTCCTGGTCTCAGATTGCAGAGCTCCATGGGCACTCTCAAAGCAGCCGGAGTTGGCACGGGTGGCAGCTTGTCCCTGGGCGGCATCTTGATATTCGTGGAAATCCAGCAGGAATCCAGCCCAAAAGGGCCGAGGGCCTACCTGGTAATGACAAATGCTTCTGCCCGGGAAAACAAAACCTACCAGCCCACGTTCCTGGTCTCAGTTTCCAGAGCTCCATGGGCACTCTCAAAGCAGCCCGAGTTGCCACAGGTGGCAGCTTGTCCCTGGGCAGCATCTTGATATTCGTGGAAATCCAGCAGGCAGCCGGCCCCTAAGGGCCGAGTGCCTACCTGCTACAGACAAAGGCTTCTGCCTGGGAAAAACAAAACGCACCACCCCACGTTCCTGGTCTCAGTTTGCAGAGCTCCATGGGCACTCTCAAAGCAGCCCGAGTCTGCACAGGTTGCAGCTTGTCACGGGGAGGCATCTTGATATTCGTGGAAATCCAGCCGGCAGCCTGCCGCGCAGGGTACAAGGCCCTTCCTGGTACAGACAAAGGCTTCTGCCCGGGAAAACAAAACCCACAACCCACGTTCCTGGTCTCAGATTGCAGAGCTCCATGGGCACTTTCAAAGCAGCCCTAGTTAGCACAGGTGGCAGCTTGTCCCTGGGCGGCATCTTGATATTCCTGGAAATCCAGGAAGCAGCCTACCCCTAAGGAACAGGGGCCTACCTAGTAGTGACAAAGGCTTCTCCCTGCGGAAACAAAACCCACCAGCCCACGTTCCTGGTCTCAGCTTGCAGAGCTCCTTGGGCACACTCAAAGCAGCCCGAGTTGGCACAGGTGGCAGCTTGTCCCTGGGCGGCCTCTTGATATTCGTGCAAATCCAGCAGGCAGCCGGCCCTGAGGGCCAAGGGCCTACCTGGTAGTGAAAATGCTTCTGCCCGGGAAAATAAAACCCACCAGCCCACGTTCCTGGTCTCAGTTTGCAGAGCTCCATGGGCACTCTCAAAGCAGCTCGAGGTGGCACAGGTGCCAGCTTGTCCCTGGGCGGCATCTTGATATTCGTGGAAACCCAGGAGGCAGCCAGCCCTGAACGTCCGAGGGCCTACCTGGTACTGCAAATGCTTCTGCCCGGGAAAATATAAGCCACAACCCCACGTTCCTGGTCTCAGTTTGCAGAGCTCCATGGGCACTCTCAAAGCAGCCCAAGTTGGCACAGGTGGCACCTTGTCCTTGGGCAGCATCTTGATATTCGTGGAAATCCAGCAGGCAGCCGGCCCCTAAGGAACAAGGGCCTACCTGGTACAGACAAATGCTTCTGCCCGGGAAAACAAAATGCACCACCCCACGTTCCTGGTCTCAGATTGCAGAGCTCCATGGGCACTCTCAAAGCAGCCCGAGTTGGCAGGGGTGGCAGATTGTCCCTGGGCGGCACCTTGATATTTGTGGAAATGCAGCAGGGAGACGGCCCCGAAGGGCCAAGGGCCTACCTGTTACTAAAAATGCTTCTGCACGGGAAAACAAAAACCACCACCCCTGGTTCCTGGTCTCAGATTGCAGAGCACCATGGGCACTCTCAAAGCAGTTCGAGTTGGCACAGGTGGCAGTTTTTCCCTGGGCGGCATCTTGATATTCATGGAAACGCAGCAGGCAGCCGGGCCCGAAGGGCCGAGGGCCTACCTGGTAATGCACATGCTTCTGCCCGGGAAAATAAAACCCACCAGCCCACGTTCCTGGTCTCAGTTTGCAGAGCTCCATGGGCACTCTCAAAGCAGCCCGAGTTGGCACAGGTGGCAGTTTTTCCCTGGGCGGCATCTTGATATTCATGGAAATGCAGAAGGCAGCCGGCCCCGAAGGGCCCAGTGCCTACCTGGTACAGACAAAGGCTTCTGCCCGGGGAGCCAAATTTCGTCAACCCACGTTCCTGGTCTCAGTTTGCAGAGCTCCATGGGCACTCTCAAAGCAGCCCAAGTTGGCGCAGGTGGCAGCTTGTCCCTGGGCGGCCTCTTGATATTCGTGGAAATCCAGCAGGCAGCCGGCCCTGAGGGCCGAGGGCCTACCTGGTAGAGACAAATGCTTCTGCCCGGGAAAACAAAACCTACCAGCCCACGTTCCTGGTCTCAGTTTGCAGAGCTCCATGGGCACTCTCAAAGCAGCCCGAGTTGGCACAGGTGGCAGCTTGTCCCTGGGCGGCATCTTGATATTTGTGGAAATGCAGCAGGCAGCCGGCCCTGAGGGTCGAGAGCCTACCCGGTACTGACAAATGCTTCTGCCCGGGAAAACAAAACGCACCACCCCACGTTCCTGGTCTCAGTTTGCAGAGCTCCATGGGCACTCTCAAAGCAGCCCTAGTTGGCACAGGTGGCAGCTTGTCCCTGGGTGGCATCTTGATATTCGTGGAAATCCAGCAGTCTGCCGGCACCGAAGGGTGCAGGGCCTACCTGGTACTGACAGAGGCTTCTGCCCGGGAAAACAAATCTCACGACCCCACGTTCCTGGTCTCAGTTTGCAGAGCTCCATGGGCACTCTCAAGGAAGCCCGTGTTGGCACGGGTGGGAGATTGTCCCTGGGCGGCATCTTGATATTCGTGGAAACCCAGGAGGCAGCCAGCCCTGAACGGCCGAGGGCCTACCTGGTACTGCAAATGCTTCTGCCCGGGAAAATATAAGCCACAACCCCACGTTCCTGGTCTCAGTTTGCAGAGCTCCATGGGCACTCTCAAAGCAGCCCAAGTTGGCACAGGTGGCAGCTTGTCCCTGGGCAGCATCTTGATATTCGTGGAAATCCAGCAGGCAGCCGGCCCCTAAGGGCCAAGGGTCTACCTGTTACTGCAAATGCTTCTGCCCGGGAAAACAAAAACCACCACCCCTGGTTCCTGGTCTCAGATTGCAGAGCTCCATGGGCACTCTCAAAGCAGTTCGAGTTGGCACAGGTGGCAGCTTGCGCCTGGGCGGCATCTTGATATTCGTGGAAATCCAGCCGGCAGACCGACCCGAAGGGCCGAGGGCCTACCTGGTACTGACAAATGCTTCTGCCCGGGAAAACAAAACCTACCAGCCCACGTTCCTGGTCTCAGATTGCAGAGCTCCATGGGCACTCTCAAAGCAGCCGGATTTGGCACGGGTGGCAGCTTGCCCCTGGGCGGCATCTTGATATTCGTGGAAATCCAGCAGGAATCCAGCCCAAAAGGGCCGAGGGCCTACCTGGTAATGACAAATGCTTCTGCCCGGGAAAACAAAACCCACCAGCCCACGTTCCTGGTCTCAGTTTCCAGAGCTCCATGGGCACTCTCAAAGCAGCCCGAGTTGGCACAGGTGGCAGTTTGGGCCTGGGCAGCATCTTGATATTCGTGGAAATCCAGCAGGCAGCCGGCCCCTAAGGGCCCAGTGCCTACCTGCTACAGACAAAGGCTTCTGCCTGGGGAAACAAAACGCACCACCCCACGTTCCTGGTCTCAGTTTGCAGAGCTCCATGGGCACTCTCAAAGCAGCCCGAGTCTGCACAGGTTGCAGCTTGTCCCGGGGAGGCATCTTGATATTCGTGGAAATCCAGCCGGCAGCCTGCCCCGCAGGAACAAGGCCCTTCCTGGTACAGACAAAGGCTTCTGCCCGGGAAAACAAAACCCACCAGCCCACGTTCCTGGTCTCAGTTTCCAGAGCTCCATGGGCACTCTCAAAGCAGCCCGAGTTGGCACAGGTGGCAGCTTGTCCCTGGGCGGCCTCTTGATATTCGTGCAAATCCAGCAGGCAGCCGGCCCTGAGGGCCAAGGGCCTACCTGGTAGTGAAAATGCTTCTGCCCGGGAAAATAAAACCCACCAGCCCACGTTCCTGGTCTCAGTTTGCAGAGCTCCATGGGCACTCTCAAAGCAGCTCAAGGTGGCACAGGTGCCAGCTTGTCCCTGGGTGGCATCTTGATATTCGTGGAAATCCAGCAGTCTGCCGGCACCGAAGGGTGGAGGGCCTACCTGGTGCTGACAGAGGCTTCTGCCCGGGAAAACAAATCTCACGACCCCACGTTCCTGGTCTCAGTTTGCAGAGCTCCATGGGCACTCTCAAGGAAGCCCGTGTTGGCACGGGTGGCAGCTTGTCCCTGGGCGGCGTCTTGATATTCGTGGAAACCCAGGAGGCAGCCAGCCCTGAACGGCCGAGGGCCTACCTGGTACTGCAAATGCTTCTGCCCGGGAAAATATAAGCCACAACCCCACGTTCCTGGTCTCAGTTTGCAGAGCTCCATGGGCACTCTCAAAGCAGCCCAAGTTGGCACAGGTGGCAGCTTGTCCTTGGGCAGCATCTTGATATTCGTGGAAATCCAGCAGGCAGCCGGCCCCTAAGGAACAAGGGCCGACCTGGTACAGACAAATGCTTCTGCCCGGGAAAACAAAATGCACCACCCCACGTTCCTGGTCTCAGATTGCAGAGCTCCATGGGCACTCTCAAAGCAGCCTGAGTTGGCAGGCGTGGCAGATTGTCCCTGGGCGGCACCTTGATATTTGTGGAAATGCAGCAGGGAGACGGCCCCGAAGGGCCAAGGGCCTACCTGTTACTGCAAATGCTTCTGCACGGGAAAACAAAAACCACCACCCCTGGTTCCTGGTCTCAGATTGCAGAGCACCATGGGCACTCTCAAAGCAGTTCGAGTTGGCACAGGTGGCAGTTTTTCCCTGGGCGGCATCTTGATATTCATGGAAACGCAGCAGGCAGCCGGGCCCGAAGGGCCGAGGGCCTACCTGGTAATGCACATGCTTCTGCCCGGGAAAATAAAACCCACCAGCCCACGTTCCTGGTCTCAGTTTGCAGAGCTCCATGGGCACTCTCAAAGCAGCCCGAGTTGGCACAGGTGGCAGTTTTTCCCTGGGCGGCATCTTGATATTCATGGAAATGCAGAAGGCAGCCGGCCCCGAAGGGCCCAGTGCCTACCTGGTACAGACAAAGGCTTCTGCCCGGGGAGCCAAATTTCGTCAACCCACGTTCCTGGTCTCAGTTTGCAGAGCTCCATGGGCACTCTCAAAGCAGCCCAAGTTGGCGCAGGTGGCAGCTTGTCCCTGGGCAGCATCTTGATATTCGTGGAAATCCAGCAGGCAGCCGGCCCCTAAGGGCCAAGGGTCTACCTGTTACTGCAAATGCTTCTGCCCGGGAAAACAAAAACCACCACCCCTGGTTCCTGGTCTCAGATTGCAGAGCTCCATGGGCACTCTCAAAGCAGTTCGAGTTGGCACAGGTGGCAGCTTGCGCCTGGGCGGCATCTTGATATTCGTGGAAATCCAGCCGGCAGACCGACCCGAAGGGCCGAGGGCCTACCTGGTACTAACAAATGCTTCTGCCCGGGAAAACAAAACCTACCAGCCCACGTTCCTGGTCTCAGATTGCAGAGCTCCATGGGCACTCTCAAAGCAGCCGGAGTTGGCACGGGTGGCAGCTTGTCCCTGGGCGGCATCTTGATATTCGTGGAAATCCAGCAGGAATCCAGCCCAAAAGGGCCGAGGGCCTACCTGGTAATGACAAATGCTTCTGCCCGGGGAAACAAAACCCACCAGCCCACGTTCCTGGTCTCAGTTTCCAGAGCTCCATGGGCACTCTCAAAGCAGCCCGAGTTGCCACAGGTGGCAGCTTGTCCCTGGGCAGCATCTTGATATTCGTGGAAATCCAGCAGGCAGCCGGCCCCTAAGGGCCCAGTGCCTACCTGCTACAGACAAAGGCTTCTGCCTGGGGAAACAAAACGCACCACCCCACGTTCCTGGTCTCAGTTTGCAGAGCTCCATGGGCACTCTCATAGCAGCCCGAGTCTGCACAGGTTGCAGCTTGTCCCGGGGAGGCATCTTGATATTCGTGGAAATCCAGCCGGCAGCCTGCCCCGCAGGAACAAGGCCCTTCCTGGTACAGACAAAGGCTTCTGCCCGGGAAAACAAAACCCACCAGCCCACGTTCCTGGTCTCAGATTGCAGAGCTCCATGGGCACTTTCAAAGCAGCCCTAGTTGGCACAGGTGGCAGCTTGTCCCTGGGCGGCATCTTGATATTCGTGGAAATCCAGCAGGCAGCCGGCCCCTAAGGAACAAGGGCCTACCTGGTACAGACAAATGCTTCTGCCCGGGAAAACAAAATGCACCACCCCACGTTCCTGGTCTCAGATTGCAGAGCTCCATGGGCACTCTCAAAGCAGCCCGAGTTGGCAGGGGTGGCAGATTGTCCCTGGGCGGCTCCTTGATATTTGTGGAAATGCAGCAGGGAGACGGCCCCGAAGGGCCAAGGGCCTACCTGTTACTGCAAATGCTTCTGCACGGGAAAACAAAAACCACCACCCCTGGTTCCTGGTCTCAGATTGCAGAGCACCATGGGCACTCTCAAAGCAGTTCGAGTTGGCACAGGTGGCAGTTTTTCCCTGGGCGGCATCTTGATATTCATGGAAACGCAGCAGGCAGCCGGGCCCGAAGGGCCGAGGGCCTACCTGGTAATGCACATGCTTCTGCCCGGGAAAATAAAACCCACCAGCCCACGTTCCTGGTCTCAGTTTGCAGAGCTCCATGGGCACTCTCAAAGCAGCCCGAGTTGGCACAGGTGGCAGTTTTTCCCTGGGCGGCATCTTGATATTCATGGAAATGCAGCAGGCAGCCGGCCCCGAAGGGCCCAGTGCCTACCTGGTACAGACAAAGGCTTCTGTCCGGGGAGCCAAATTTCGTCAACCCACGTTCCTGGTCTCAGTTTGCAGAGCTCCATGGGCACTCTCAAAGCAGCCCAAGTTGGCGCAGGTGGCAGCTTGTCCCTGGGCGGCCTCTTGATATTCGTGGAAATCCAGCAGGCAGCCGGCCCTGAGGGCCGAGGGCCTACCTGGTACTGACAAATGCTTCTGCCCGGGAAAACAAAACCTACCAGCCCACGTTCCTGGTCTCAGTTTCCAGAGCTCCATGGGCACTCTCAAAGCAGCCCGAGTTGGCACAGGTGGCAGCTTGTCCCTGGGCGGCATCTTGATATTTGTGGAAATGCAGCAGGCAGCCAGCCCTGAGGGTCGAGAGCCTACCCGGTACTGACAAATGCTTCTGCCCGGGAAAACAAAACGCACCACCCCACGTTCCTGGTCTCAGTTTGCAGAGCTCCATGGGCACTCTCAAAGCAGCCCTAGTTGGCACAGGTGCCAGCTTGTCCCTGGGTGGCATCTTGATATTCGTGGAAATCCAGCAGTCTGCCGGCACCGAAGGGTGGAGGGCCTACCTGGTACTGACAGAGGCTTCTGCCCGGGAAAACAAATCTCACGACCCCACGTTCCTGGTCTCAGTTTGCAGAGCTCCATGGGCACTCTCAAGGAAGCCCGTGTTGGCACGGGTGGGAGATTGTCCCTGGGCGGCATCTTGATATTCGTGGAAACCCAGGAGGCAGCCAGCCCTGAACGGCCGAGGGCCTACCTGGTACTGCAAATGCTTCTGCCCGGGAAAATATAAGCCACAACCCCACGTTCCTGGTCTCAGTTTGCAGAGCTCCATGGGCACTCTCAAAGCAGCCCAAGTTGGCACAGGTGGCAGCTTGTCCCTGGGCAGCATCTTGATATTCGTGGAAATCCAGCAGGCAGCCGGCCCCTAAGGGCCAAGGGTCTACCTGTTACTGCAAATGCTTCTGCCCGGGAAAACAAAAACCACCACCCCTGGTTCCTGGTCTCAGATTGAAGAGCTCCATGGGCACTCTCAAAGCAGTTCGAGTTGGCACAGGTGGCAGCTTGCGCCTGGGCGGCATCTTGATATTCGTGGAAATCCAGCCGGCAGACCGACCCGAAGGGCCGAGGGCCTACCTGGTACTGACAAATGCTTCTGCCCGGGAAAACAAAACCTACCAGCCCACGTTCCTGGTCTCAGATTGCAGAGCTCCATGGGCACTCTCAAAGCAGCCGGAGTTGGCACGGGTGGCAGCTTGTCCCTGGGCGGCATCTTGATATTCGTGGAAATCCAGCAGGAATCCAGCCCAAAAGGGCCGAGGGCCTACCTGGTAATGACAAATGCTTCTGCCCGGGAAAACAAAACCCACCAGCCCACGTTCCTGGTCTCAGTTTCCAGAGCTCCATGGGCACTCTCAAAGCAGCCCGAGTTGCCACAGGTGGCAGCTTGTCCCTGGGCAGCATCTTGATATTCGTGGAAATCCAGCAGGCAGCCGGCCCCTAAGGGCCCAGTGCCTACCTGCTACAGACAAAGGCTTCTGCCTGGGGAAACAAAACGCACCACCCCACGTTCCTGGTCTCAGTTTGCAGAGCTCCATGGGCACTCTCAAAGCAGCCCGAGTCTGCACAGGTTGCAGCTTGTCCCGGGGAGGCATCTTGATATTCGTGGAAATCCAGCCGGCAGCCTGCCCCGCAGGAACAAGGCCCTTCCTGGTACAGACAAAGGCTTCTGCCCGGGAAAACAAAACCCACCAGCCCACGTTCCTGGTCTCAGTTTGCAGAGCTCCATGGGCACTCTCAAGGAAGCCCGTGTTGGCACGGGTGGCAGCTTGTCCCTGGACGGCATCTTGATATTTGTGGAAACCCAGGAGGCAGCCAGCCCTGAACGGCCGAGGGCCTACCTGGTACTGCAAATGCTTCTGCCCGGGAAAATATAAGCCACAACCCCACGTTCCTGGTCTCAGTTTGCAGAGCTCCATGGGCACTCTCAAAGCAGCCCAAGTTGGCACAGGTGGCAGCTTGTCCTTGGGCAGCATCTTGATATTCGTGGAAATCCAGCAGGCAGCCGGCCCCTAAGGAACAAGGGCCGACCTGGTACAGACAAATGCTTCTGCCCGGGAAAACAAAATGCACCACCCCACGTTCCTGGTCTCAGATTGCAGAGCTCCATGGGCACTCTCAAAGCAGCCCGAGTTGGCAGGCGTGGCAGATTGTCCCTGGGCGGCACCTTGATATTTGTGGAAATGCAGCAGGCAGACGGCCCCGAAGGGCCAAGGGCCTACCTGTTACTGCAAATACTTCTGCACGGGAAAACAAAAACCACCACCCCTGGTTCCTGGTCTCAGATTGCAGAGCACCATGGGCACTCTCAAAGCAGTTCGAGTTGGCACAGGTGGCAGTTTTTCCCTGGGCGGCATCTTGATATTCATGGAAACGCAGCAGGCAGCCGGGCCCGAAGGGCCGAGGGCCTACCTGGTAATGCACATGCTTCTGCCCGGGAAAATAAAACCCACCAGCCCACGTTCCTGGTCTCAGTTTGCAGAGCTCCATGGGCACTCTCAAAGCAGCCCGAGTTGGCACAGGTGGCAGTTTTTCCCTGGGCGGCATCTTGATATTCATGGAAATGCAGAAGGCAGCCGGCCCCGAAGGGCCCAGTGCCTACCTGGTACAGACAAAGGCTTCTGCCCGGGGAGCCAAATTTCGTCAACCCACGTTCCTGGTCTCAGTTTGCAGAGCTCCATGGGCACTCTCAAAGCAGCCCAAGTTGGCGCAGGTGGCAGCTTGTCCCTGGGCGGCCTCTTGATATTCGTGGAAATCCAGCAGGCAGCCGACCCTGAGGGCCGAGGGCCTACCTGGTACTGACAAATGCTTCTGCCCGGGAAAACAAAACCTACCAGCCCACGTTCCTGGTCTCAGTTTCCAGAGCTCCATGGGCACTCTCAAAGCAGCCCGAGTTGGCACAGGTGGCAGCTTGTCCCTGGGCGGCATCTTGATATTTGTGGAAATGCAGCAGGCAGCCGGCCCTGAGGGTCGAGGGCCTACCCGGTACTGACAAATGCTTCTGCCCGGGAAAACAAAACGCACCACCCCACGTTCCTGGTCTCAGTTTGCAGAGCTCCATGGGCACTCTCAAAGCAGCCCGAGTTGGCACAGGTGCCAGCTTGTCCCTGGGTGGCATCTTGATATTCGTGGAAATCCAGCAGTCTGCCGGCACCGAAGGGTGGAGGGCCTACCTGGTACTGACAGAGGCTTCTGCCCGGGAAAACAAATCTCACGACCCCACGTTCCTGGTCTCAGTTTGCAGAGCTCCATGGGCACTCTCAAGGAAGCCCGTGTTGGCACGGGTGGGAGATTGTCCCTGGGCGGCATCTTGATATTCGTGGAAACCCAGGAGGCAGCCAGCCCTGAACGGCCGAGGGCCTACCTGGTACTGCAAATGCTTCTGCCCGGGAAAATATAAGCCACAACCCCACGTTCCTGGTCTCAGTTTGCAGAGCTCCATGGGCACTCTCAAAGCAGCCCAAGTTGGCACAGGTGGCAGCTTGTCCCTGGGCAGCATCTTGATATTCGTGGAAATCCAGCAGTCAGCCGGCCCCTAAGGGCTCCGGGCCTACCTGGTACTGCAAATGCTTCTGCCCGGGAAAACAAAAACCACCACCCCTGGTTCCTGGTCTCAGATTGCAGAGCTCCATGGGCACTCTCAAAGCAGCCGGAGTTGGCACGGGTGGCAGCTTGTCCCTGGGCGGCATCTTGATATTCGTGGAAATCCAGCCGGCAGACCGACCCGAAGGGCCGAGGGCCTACCTGGTACTGACAAATGCTTCTGCCCGGGAAAACAAAACCTACCAGCCCACGTTCCTGGTCTCAGATTGCAGAGCTCCATGGGCACTCTCAAAGCAGCCGGAGTTGGCACGGGTGGCAGCTTGTCCCTGGGCGGCATCTTGATATTCGTGGAAATCCAGCAGGAATCCAGCCCAAAAGGGCCGAGGGCCTACCTGGTAATGACAAATGCTTCTGCCCGGGAAAACAAAACCCACCAGCCCACGTTCCTGGTCTCAGTTTCCAGAGCTCCATGGGCACTCTCAAAGCAGCCCGAGTTGCCACAGGTGGCAGCTTGTCCCTGGGCAGCATCTTGATATTCGTGGAAATCCAGCAGGCAGCCGGCCCCTAAGGGCCCAGTGCCTACCTGCTACAGACAAAGGCTTCTGCCTGGGGAAACAAAACGCACCACCCCACGTTCCTGGTCTCAGTTTGCAGAGCTCCATGGGCACTCTCAAAGCAGCCCGAGTCTGCACAGGTTGCAGCTTGTCCCGGGGAGGCATCTTGATATTCGTGGAAATCCAGCCGGCAGCCTGCCCCGCAGGAACAAGGCCCTTCCTGGTACAGACAAAGGCTTCTGCCCGGGAAAACAAAACCCACCAGCCCACGTTCCTGGTCTCAGATTGCAGAGCTCCATGGGCACTTTCAAAGCAGCCCTAGTTGGCACAGGTGGCAGCTTGTCCCTGGGCGGCATCTTGATATTCGTGGAAATCCAGCAGGCAGCCGGCCCCCTAAGGAACAAGGGCCTACCTGGTACAGACAAATGCTTCTGCCGGGAAAACAAAATGCACCACCCCACGTTCCTGGTCTCAGATTGCAGAGCTCCATGGGCACTCTCAAAGCAGCCCGAGTTGGCAGGGGTGGCAGATTGTCCCTGGGCGGCATCTTGATATTTGTGGAAATGCAGCAGGGAGACGGCCCCGAAGGGCCAAGGGCCTACCTGTTACTGCAAATGCTTCTGCACGGGAAAACAAAAACCACCACCCCTGGTTCCTGGTCTCAGATTGCAGAGCACCATGGGCACTCTCAAAGCAGTTCGAGTTGGCACAGGTGGCAGTTTTTCCCTGGGCGGCATCTTGATATTCATGGAAACGCAGCAGGCAGCCGGGCCCGAAGGGCCGAGGGCCTACCTGGTAATGCACATGCTTCTGCCCGGGAAAATAAAACCCACCAGCCCACGTTCCTGGTCTCAGTTTGCAGAGCTCCATGGGCACTCTCAAAGCAGCCCGAGTTGGCACAGGTGGCAGTTTTTCCCTGGGCGGCATCTTGATATTCATGGAAATGCAGCAGGCAGCCGGCCCCGAAGGGCCCAGTGCCTACCTGGTACAGACAAAGGCTTCTGTCCGGGGAGCCAAATTTCGTCAACCCACGTTCCTGGTCTCAGTTTGCAGAGCTCCATGGGCACTCTCAAAGCAGCCCAAGTTGGCGCAGGTGGCAGCTTGTCCCTGGGCGGCCTCTTGATATTCGTGGAAATCCAGCAGGCAGCCGGCGCTGAGGGCCGAGGGCCTACCTGGTACTGACAAATGCTTCTGCCCGGGAAAACAAAACCTACCAGCCCACGTTCCTGGTCTCAGTTTCCAGAGCTCCATGGGCACTCTCAAAGCAGCCCGAGTTGGCACAGGTGGCAGCTTGTCCCTGGGCGGCATCTTGATATTTGTGGAAATGCAGCAGGCAGCCGGCCCTGAGGGTCGAGAGCCTACCCGGTACTGACAAATGCTTCTGCCCGGGAAAACAAAACGCACCACCCCACGTTCCTGGTCTCAGTTTGAAGAGCTCCATGGGCACTCTCAAAGCAGCCCTAGTTGGCACAGGTGCCAGCTTGTCCCTGGGTGGCATCTTGATATTCGTGGAAATCCAGCAGTCTGCTGGCACCGAAGGGTGGAGGGCCTACCTGGTACTGACAGAGGCTTCTGCCCGGGAAAACAAATCTCACGACCCCACGTTCCTGGTCTCAGTTTGCAGAGCTCCATGGGCACTCTCAAGGAAGCCCGTGTTGGCACGGGTGGGAGATTGTCCCTGGGCGGCATCTTGATATTCGTGGAAACCCAGGAGGCAGCCAGCCCTGAACGGCCGAGGGCCTACCTGGT